>NC_089222.1:121671142-121973642 GCF_963924675.1 Phocoena phocoena | reverse complement strand
AATTAACATTTATTTGATTTTAACCACTAATAGTTTTAAAGAGCTTTACATATATACACACTATAGATAAATAAACATGAAGATAGATAGATACATAGATAGATATAGATAGTTATAGATAGATGATAGAAAGACAGGTAGATAGATAGATAGATAGATAGATGATAGATCAGGGTTTCTCAACCTCGGAACTATTGGCGTTTTGGGCTAGATGATTCTTTGTTGGGGGGAAGGGCTATCCTGTACATTGTAGGGTGGTTAGCATCATCTCTGGTCTTTACCTACTAGGTGCCAATAATTTCCACCTTCTCTGCACCAGCCATGACAATAAAAAACGTTTCTAGGCATTGACAAATGTCCTCCAGGAGGAGGGAGACAAAACTGCTCTCATCTTTGTGCGAAAACCATTGATAAAGAACATAGATCATTTACTTTTAATAACTCATTTACTCTTTCTGGTGTTTATTCCTGGGTTTCTATCTGATATCTTTTTTTAAAACCTATAGGACTTTGTTAAAGAAATTCTTATGTTAGTTTACGAGAGAAGACTTCTTTCAGTTTTGTATCTCTGAAAATGTCTTTACTTATATGTTGACAGTTCCTTTTTTTTTTTTTTTGCCGCCAACAAGAAAATTGGGCGTAAAGCATCATATAAGGGCATATCACATTCCTTATCAGAAATGGAATGGTGATCTGTTAAAAATATGCAAATAAAACATCTGTTACTTAAAACGGAAGAGAAAAGGGCTTAAGTGGATGCCTGAAAGAATCAATATGTCCCAAGTTGTATATGAGGGGTGCTCTAAAGGAAATTCTACTAGAGCTTTTACTAAAACTGGAAGGTGGGAGTGATGGTGTAGGAGATGATAAAACACATATCCATATCTTTCTTATCTCACAGTTTTTAACATTTTCCCCTATCTGATTATTACAGGGCAAGAGTTTTACTTTCTTGTGCTGGTAGCCAGGGCATCACTTTATATGACGTGATAACTACACTGCTGAGTTTGACTGCATGTATTCCAAATAAAACCTTGGAAGTGAATCTAACTTTACCCTATATTACTAAAGTAAGGTTAATTGTGAATTGGCACCATTACCAAGTGTCAGAAATATTTTTGTAATTTTTACTATCAAATTCTGTGACATCACACTGGTAAATGGACGAAGGAAAAAGCCTTGGTTTGAACGATGTTACTGCCTACTGAATGTATATGAACCAGGTGCCCCACTGGGGGAAGAAAAATATGGAATAAAATAATTAAAATGTAAAATGGAAGGAAGATGATAGAAAATGGAAAGAAGATGCACAACAGGATCATGATGCCAGGGAAGGAAGTAGTAGCCCTTTACCCACAAGAGTATCTAGAAAAAAATAACAGTACTCAGGTATTTCTCTAAGATATAGAACCAACAAACAGCTGATGCTAGGAGAGTCCACCTGACCTATTTTGCCTGGAGAAGGGAAATTAAATTCTTGCTGATTTATGGCTCCATGCTTTGTGACCACCTGGAGGGGCGGGATAGGGAGGGTGGGACGGAGGGAGACGCAAGAGGGAAGAGATATGGGAACATATGTATACGTATAACTGATTCACTTTGTTATAAAGCAGAAGCTAACACACCATTGTAAAGCAATTATACCCCAATAAAGATGTTAAAAGAAAAAAAAAATTCTTGCTGATTTAATGTTCTGCCTAAAGACTGCATCTGGATAATCTAGAGAATAGCTGTGAACAGAACCCCTTTATGACTTAAATGACAGGTAGTGAGTTGGAGCTATCATGATTAATATTCACTCATGAGTAATAATCTTATTTATTACTTTTAAATCTCACAGGATGGATGATGCTGAATAGATGGAGGTGTAGCTGAGATTAAAGGTGCTCCGGCACTGATACAGTTACATAGGTATTGTGGGAAGCAGATCCCTCTTAACTACACAGTACATTAGAGAGTGCTTTACTCTTGATTAGGACAAATGGGAACGTGCATGCACTGGCTCTACATGGCAGGAACTTCAGTAGAATCAACAGGTTTGGACAGGGTGGTACTGAGGGGTCACGTATCATTTGACAATTTCATTGGACAAGCAGTACTTTGGGGAGGAAACAATGTACCCAAGTTATGAACATATGTGGTGTCCAAACCTGCCAGCAATGTATGTGTTGGCTAAATCATGAATGACTCTACTAGACCATTCATAAGTTGGATAGCTTGTTGAATTCATAAAATTGAACTCTTTATAATAATTTTTGTTATTCAAGTCACTTTGGGTTTTTCTAATTAGGCAAATGGAAACATTGATAGATGAGTTTTGTTGATGGATCTGGTCTTCTCCAAGTGGACAATTTTGGTATCATTTCTCCACCAGTTTCAATGTGAATAGGATACTTTAGTATTATTGTTTTATTTTAGAAAGGTAATTTTTTTCTAAAGCAATTCTCCTAGTCTAATAAACTACAATAAAGAGGAATTAAGTTTTTGAAGAAATACATTAGGTTCATGCTTAAAGCATGTTTGAAACACTCAACCAATAGCAAAGTAGTCACAAGAATCAATCTACATTCTTATTCCTGTCCTCAAATACTAGATTAGAATACAAAGGAATGGCAGTTAGATCAGGGAGATCATCTTTAAATAGAAAATAACTAAAAAGAGCAAAAGATGGCTTTTATGAGAATAAAAGAATAAAACAGATTATGAGTTTTATTCTGTTGTAATGGGAAAGGGCCCTGGTGCTCTCAGAATACTGAAGCTAAGTCACTAGGTATTCACAGGAACCGAATTGGAAGGAACTGCCCTGGGCTAATTGCCAGGTGCTGTGTTAAAGCTAATAGAGTTTTATACTAAGTGCCTGATGAAGCTTCTTTAAGTAATAGATTGTCCTTTGGGCCAGGAGAAATCCCGAGATAGTTTTACCTAAATAAGAGAAAGGGTGATGAAGGGATGAGGAAAGAAGAATAGGACTGTGAAATTCATGAGCAAGAAAAGAAGTAAAAGCTTGAGAAATGGAAGCAGATTGAAATGTTACTTTGGTTTTCCCTATCAATAACCTAGAGTAGCTTTATTTATGTTGTAAAAGGCTAATTTCATAATTGATTTTTTATTTTAATACTATGTGACACTATTTTATAATTATGCTCCACTCAGAACAGTAATTTTTATAAAGTTACCTAATAGTTTTCATTAAAAGTGTTACTACTTTCTTCTGCATGATTTAAGACTACTTTTACTGTGAGTATTAATGCAATCATTTAACCTTAATATTAGACACGTTTAAAAATAATCTAAATGATTGTTTATAAAATATATTATAATTATACAAGCTATATTAATTTATTGTACATATAAATTCAAATGTGTCTATCTATATTAACGAATATTTTCTTTAAAATATCTGGGGCTTCCCTGGTGGCCCAGTGGTTAAGAGTCCGCCTAACGATGCAGGGGACGTGGGTTCGTGCCCTGGTCCGGGAGGATCCCACATGCTGCGGAGCGGCTGGGCCCGTGAGCCATGGCCGCTGAGCATGCGCTTCCGGAGCCTGTGCTCCACAATGGGAGAGGCCACAGCGGTGAGAGGCCTGTGTACCGCAAAAAAAAAAAAAAAAAAAAAAAAATCTGATTAGAGGATTTTTAACTACTTTCCTATTAATTATGGTCTAAGTGTTTAATCTCATATTTCACTTAGAGTTTCTTGTTAAATAAATCAAAAAGTCATTCGTGTTTATTAAAAGGACAAGTAGGCAACCCAGAGTGTTAGATGATATGTGTCATATATACATATATATGTACATATACACACATATATATATATATATATTCAACAAATGAATCATAGCACTAACAGAAAAGACTACAAATCCATGAGAAAAGATAGACCAAGATACCTCTCCCACAAGAGACAAAATATTTGAACAAGTACATCAGAAAATAGAATATCAGAATAGCCAATAAAATATGAAAATATACCCAGTATAATCATTATGGAATAGAAATTAAAAATGCAAGGATTTACTACCATTACACAAACACAAAAATGACTAAGAATAAGAGGACAGATATCACTAAATCTTGGCAAAGTTATGGAGTGATTGGGACCCTGATTTGAATCTGTACATTATTTTTGGAAATTAGTTAGCAGTATCTCCTAAAGCTGTGTATATGCATACCATATGATCCAGCATTTCCTTTCCTAGATATTAACTCTACAGAAATGCATATACATGCTCACTAAAAATCATGTTAATAGAGTCATTATTCAAAATAGGCCCAAAGTGGAGCTTACCCAAATGCCCAGCAATAGTAGAAAGAACAAATCAAACGTGGCATATTCACACAATGCAATTCAATACAGCAATGAGAATGAAATATCAGCAACTGAAGACAATGACATATATGAATCTAAGAAATATAACACTAAGTAAAAGAAACTAGTTGCAAAAGAATTTATACTGCATACTTCCATTTATATAAACTCCAAGAATGGGCAATTAATTTATGGCATTAGAAATTAGGCTAGTGATTAGCTTTGGGTGAGGTAGAAAATAGAAGGATGCCAAGGGGTGCTTTGGGGATACTTGTCCTGGTGGCTTTATGAAATGTCAGTTGAGCTGTACTGAGCTGTTTCTCAGAATTCCCTTTTCTCTGTGTTTCTAGTATAGTGGACCACAAAAGATATTAGGAGTCAGAAGTAAAGGAGCAGTCTTTTTTTTTTTTTACTCTTAAAAATTCCATCAGGCATGTTTACATCTCACACATATTATTGCTTATCTCTTGGCTTTACATCTCACAGATATTATTGCTTATCTCTTGGCTTTACATGTCACACATATTATTGCTTATCTCTTGGCTCGCCTGACTGTTGGACCTGCAATTACTCCACTTTCCCTGCTATTCCTCCTCAGCTTCCCCACCTCCTGAGCTGGCTTCCAGGATGAAGCTGGTCAGCTTCCCCTGCAAGTCATTCACAGTGTGAAGGTTGGAGAGACTGAGGATTGACAAAGATCCCTGTGCACCTTTGTGGCTTCCAGGCTGTCATAGCTCTCACCCACTTCATATCCATCTTCCCTTCCTGACCACTGCCCTGTGGACTTCAAGCCGCGGGCATCAGACCTAAAGACAAGAGCATTACAGAGACTGTTTAACCAGTTCACACAATTGGGAAAGGTCAGTTCCCTATAATGAATCACAATATGTTTAACTGATCACTGTCAGATGCATTGGTCAAGCTTTTTCTTGATCAGCGTGTGTATTATGCAGGTGTATTCAATTTCTGAAAATACATCTAGCTATACGTTTTTGATTTGCATACTTGTCTCTATGAGTATCATAATTTAATAATGAATTATTTGGAAGTTCTGAACACTTATTCAGGATAAAACACCAACCATCATAATTGTTTACTTGCATGTGAAATGGAAAGTATGTCCATAAAACTGTTGTCATCCAATATACTTTAATTAATCATGAACACTATATAAGAATCTTTATAGGAGGCAAAAGTACCTCTCTCTCTCTCTTTCTATACACTCACACACACACACACAGTCTATAGTTCCATGCATATGCACTGGGTTAAATTACTGAAAGCAATGTAAGTTGCACATATCTATTGTAGATTAATATTTATTTTCAGAATTAATAATCACAATATATCAAATGGAGTTGGCTTGCTATTATTAAATGCACAATTAAAACAACTTTTTAGAAAACCAAGTTTGCAAGATGACCTTTAGATTATCAATAGAGAATATAGATACTTTGAGGTCACCATTATTATTCCAGCAGTCTTGGTACCAAGAGACTATATCAGCAGGAATAAAAAGGGAAAAGAAGCAGGGAAGAGGAGGGATGGTGGTAAGAGAAGAAATTGACAAGTTGGGCAGAGCTTGCCCTTGATGTGAGCTGTAAATTTCTAACCTGACACTGAGAGGCTTCCTTCAGGAAATAATAATCATGAAGATCCAATCTCTCTGTTTATCTTTTTAGAAGATTCCATGGGGTAGTGAAGGCTTTAAATCATATAAATAAGTTGGAGGGGGAGTCAAATAGAAAACAATGAAGGATAGAGGACAAGGGGAGAAGAAAAGGACTCATGAGAACATTAGATATCACTTTGTTAATTTAAAGAATGGGCAACCAGGGTGTAGCATGTGAGGCTTGGAAGCATGCCCTAATCTGCTGGAGAAGATTCCAGCAGGAAGCTAATCGTTTATGGAGTCACTACTATGTGCTGCTTAGTTCATATAGGTTAACTCTTTAATGCTTCTGATTTTTTCTTCCTACCCACCCCCAATACACATGCACTTGACATCTGTGGAAACATAGGCTCAGATATATTGAATAACCAGTCCAAATGACTCTGGGTCAAAAATGAAGCATGTACCCAAATGCAGTTTAATGTGACTTGAACTATCCTGTTCTTTCCACTACAGCACACAGCATTCATGACACCAGGTAAGTTTCAAAGGTAATATTCACAGGGAGTATAAAAAAGAAAATCCGGGCAAAGTCTGCTTCTATGCCCTGGATCAGCTGCTTCATTGTTAGAAAAAAATATGCCGCGTTCTGTTTCAAAAGCAGAAAATTTCAGCCCCTGAGACTTCTGCTGTGCTTCTTGATCTGGTTGTGATATTGCTGCAAAGGACATGGTATGCTGCACTGGAGCAAGAGAGAACCTTAGCGATTAACAGCCAGTGGTTGTGATACTTTTCTGTAATTTAAAAATCTTCATACATCTCACTGTAGTGTAAAATAGAAAGTTTATATTGTCGGCAGTAAAAATTTATCATTTGACTTATTTTAAAAGCTGATTTTACATCCAGGTTGGGGCAAAGAAATAATCACTTAGTTTCTAGTTCTTCAATCGACTTTCCGTTAACTATGTTGGTTGTGTCTCCTTAGACATTTCTTTAGAGCTAAGTTTTCAGGGCAAACATTTTTTTAAAAGACCAAGAGTTGTTTTTTGGTAAACTATCACTGAAATTTTTTACTTTCCTGTTTAACCATCTTTCCTCTATTATTTTAGAAGTGTGTGTAATTAAAGTTGAGCTCTTAGAAAATAATGAACAGAGTCCTAATTAAGAACCTGAGCTCAGGAGTCACAATGAATTGATATTCAAGCTCCACAAATCATTAACTTTGTAATTTTGAACTTGTTACTTAACTTGAGTGTCAAAATAAAAATGAGTTTCTTATCACAGTGCTGTATGGGAATTAAATAAGCAAGCACATATGATTAGCCTACGTGTTGGATACATTTTAAGTAGTAACAATTATTTTAGTCAGACATGTTTGGTTGTTTACTCATTTTTTAAAAAATTTCCTTCACATTATGATGCTTTGATACCTTAGGGGCTTACCTGGCCTGGGAGAGACTCCTCCTCCCAGGGCTAGCTAATTCTTAATACCAATTTGCCTGGAACATGCCTTTCATCTGCAAACCAACCAACCCCCAATCCATGCCCACAACCATCTCCTTTGTCTAACTCTCATCCACCTAGCCAAGATTTCTCTTGCCCTAAATCAACCTAGGGCCATGTACCAGATGACTAGAGACCACCCCTGTAGCTGAAAGCCCAGCAACATTATTCAAATGAGCACTACTACACCATCCACCTGCCCTGCTATGCCTTTCCGTGGGAAAATACAATAAATGCTCTGGGCCATGTTTTCCCCTCCTTCCTTCTGTCTTCTGACTAAAACTGGTGCTTCCCCATGTGACATTCTTGGCAAATGTAATTCATTCCTCTTCCAATGGCACCTCAATGATATGTCTGTGTTGTCACTCAGTTACATTCATAAATTAAAATGCTGCAGATACAACAGAGACATTTACTCAACAGTTGTGCCCTTTTTCCCTTTCTTATGTGGCTCAGCTCTGTTCAGGCAGCAATGTTACATCCCCAGGGTGTGTACTGTGATTGGTTTAAACCCCTCATGGTAAATTCATTCTCCTTAATTAGTCTAAAGGTTGATGTGTGATCTAGTACTGGCAAGGGAATGCAAGAGAAAGGGTACAAGGAGGAATTATGGAAAAACAGGACTCTCCCTGGGAAAAGAGAAACTTAAAGGGGAGAACACTGTAATTTCCTTTGCTTCCCTTCTTGCTTTGCCTACTGTTCAATGAGGGTCCAAAGTCTGATATTATAGCAGATCTCTTACAATGAGGAGAAGCAAGTCTCTAAGGATGTCAGAGGAGCTGGATGAAAGACCTGAGTCCTTGCTGACACTGCTGAGTCACGGGAACAGCAGCAGGACAGCTCACCTCTGGACAGCTTCTTAAGTGGATTATACATACCTGCCTATGTTTTAAGGGAGGACGTCCTTATATTCATTAATTGTTGAATGTTTATACTGCTTTCATCAAGAGCAGCCTAATGGAGACAGTTTTCAAACCTTTATTTACAAAATATATTTTGAAAGCCTTAAAATGTTTTAAAAATCTACTCACTGTCTCAGTTAACAGACTACAAGTATGAGGAAATAACAACAGAATTCTACGAGATCATATAATATGCTCATAGCTTCAGAGAAGATTCTATAATGTCATACACAGTAGGGGATTTCTTCCTTAATATGATGGATCTGCAGCATCCAAACCACTCATTTCTTATGAGAAAATTCACTAACATGACTATTATATATTTTACATGTAATTTTAAAACAGAGTTTTTCTTATTTGGGTTTGGCACATCAATACCAGTAAAAAATTGTGTGTGTGTGTGTGTGTGTGTGTGTGTTGTTGTTGTTGTTAGAATGTGACATTCAGATTGAAATGCAAGTTTCTCTTTGGCAGAAGTGTCAACTGTGCTTCCTCTAATTCTGTTAACCTCTATTTAGCATATATAATGTGCCAGTAGATGCTAAACAATTTTGGATATATCATGTTGTTTAAATCACACAACACTAGGAAGTATATATTTTTGTTATTTCCATTTTTATAGATGAGGAAACTGAGGTTGAAAGATGATAGGTAACTTATCCAAGGTCACCAAGAAAATGAGCAATAAATTAAGAAGTGTAGTCTTCTGAACTGACCACAAAGTCTGAGCTCCAAATCAACATAGTTTACTGTGATATTGCTAGACCAAATTAATTCCTTCTTTTATGCCATGAAGTACATTTGAAAATCAGAAAGTAAAAGGGATGAACTAGAATTAAAAAAAAAAAAAACTCACAATAGTAAGGAGTTGCAGTAAAACAAGACCTCTAATGCACTGCTAGAGCAATTGTAAATTGGAGTGAATTTCCTGGAGGGAAGTTTTCCAATACCCCAAGAGTATTTAAAAATTGTATGAGCAATAGTTCTTCTAGAAATGCTTCCTTGGGGAGTAATCAGAGGTGTCTCAGAGTTTATATAACAAGATGTTCACCAACAGAAGTACAAATAAGTACAACGTGGCACATTTATATATCTTAATATAGTACTTAAAGGTATTTTCATATAATTAATGATATTGGTAAAAGTTTACTAAACAAAGCAAAGTTTAAAAAATAAAATATGTCTTCATTTATATTTTTGTGATGTATTGTCAATATTCTCAGTTTGTATACTTGAATATTTATATATGTATATATATATATAGAGAGAGAGAGAGAGACAGAGAGAGAAGGAGGAAGAGAGAAAGAATACCAGTTGACAAACTTAGATGTGCAAAATTCTAATTTCTCTTTAATTCCATTTTATTTCCATTTCTAAATTCTATCTTCTATAGTAAGACATTAATTTTGACCTCAGTTCTTGTTATGGGTTCCTCTCAGGTCATATCTTACATATGTGCCACATATCTTGGCAGACGTACACAGTCCAGAGGCAGAGTGGAGGGTGGTGCATGGGGATAGAGGTGAAGTATGGCTGAGGACTGATGTACCCAGACCCTAATATCTACAAATATACTGACTATGCTGATGTGGCCTCTAACTATTCTCTCGTTTGAGAGACAAACTCTTCTGTAACTTTCTCCAACTTTAGATGTAGGAAAAGATCAAGGAGTGAGGTTGTCTTTTATCAGGTTATACTTTGTTTTTTAACTCTGAGGTTTATTTTCTTTGTGATTATTTGTTCTTTTATTAATTTATTTTAGAAATTTAGAATTCAAAGCAGGATCTTTAAGGAAAATGCAGACATAATTTTTTTCCCCAGGTATTCTGGAAAGTCAGGGAAATAAATTTCATCAAAAAACTTCCCCCTGGGCTTCCCTGGTGGTTCAGTGGTTAAGAATCCACCTGCCAATGCAGGGGACATGGGTTCAAGCCCTGATCCAGGAAGGTCCCACATGCCACGGAGCAACTAAGCCCGTGCACCACAACCACTGAGCTTGCACTCTAGAGCCCGCAAGCCACAACTACTGAAGCCTGCGTGCCACAACTACTGAAGCCCGCGCGCCTAGAGCCCATGCTCCGCAACAAGAGAAGACATCGCAATGAGAAGCGCGTGTACCCCAACGAAGAGTAGCCCCCGCTCGTCGCAACTAGAGAAAGCCTGTGTTCAGCAACGAAGACCCAATGAAGCCAAAAATAAAAACAAACAAAAAAAAACTTCCCCCAAACAAAAAACTACACTGACCTTCTCTTTATTTCCTCTACCATCCTCCAAGTTCTGTAGTACTTTGAAATTCTGTCTCATCGAGGTCCCCTGATGTTGCTGAGTTGTGATTTCTGAGAGTCCATTTCACGTCTCAATATCAACTATGCAACAAAATTATGAGCACTGTAAATATGTATGGGCATGAATTTATCACATCTATCATCAGTTCTTGATTGTCAATTTGTTTTGCAAAATCCCAGGTAAGACCCTTCTCTATAGCAGGTAGGAAATTCAAAAACTAGAAACACAAGTAAATAATTCCTCACCCAAAGGCTTATATTGCCAGGCTAGTAGAAAGATTGACTTCAGATCTTCTTAGTTCTCCTCTAAATTACACTGTATTTCTGGGCTTTGGTCATTTGCCTTCTTTCTTTTCTGGATCTGTTCTATTGATGCCTCACCTTGTACTCACAGTCTTAAAGATCAGGGTGCCATGGCAACTGCCTCCACCACTGCCCAAGAACAACTCCACCCATCTTTGCATCCACTGGTAAGGAGAGGCCAATAAGCAAGGGCTGTGATGGTTCTGCTTTTCCTCAGTGGCTGCTTAAAAGGGCTAGAAAACACTCCCCAGAACTGCGTGATTGTGGGGGCCCACAGAGTTACACCCTGTAAGTACAATGAGATAAAAGACAATAAAGAAATGGCAGATTAATTGCTCAATCTTCCATCACTCTTTTTCACTAGCAATGAACTGTTTTGAAATGCAGTAGTTCCAAGCAGGCACTTGGGAGATGCCCCCAAGTGTCACAGGAACCAGTTGTGTTTTGATGTTAAGCTGTCACCAGCTTGGCGATGCATCACTTTGTGTTTGCTCTCCCTCCTTCCCTAGCTCACTCCCTTTACCCCTTATTCTTATTTCCCTAGCAGTGCACCCTGTCAAATAATTGTTTGCAAATAGGCTGTCTGCCTCAGGCTCTGTTTTTTTGTGAAACCCAGATAGTGTGTTTATTCTTCCTGAATTTGTCTGCCTTCTCCATATACATGCCTAAAGGAAGGGTGTGGATCATCTCTGCTGTTAGGATACACAAATCTTCCCCTTTTCTCCCTTTCTCAGACTCTTACTCTATTGATCTGTTCTGACTTCTTCCTCTGGGACCTGGGCCTTTTGTTCAAAAGACAATTTCTGCTGATCAATCAATTCAATGAACAAACTGCTATAATAAATGAAAGGAGAAGGAAGAGAAACAACGAAGAATATATCAACATTTTTTCCCCTATGCAAACATATATGCAAACAAATAGAGACATAGGTGAGAAGAAGTAGAATTAAAGGACAAAGAAAATATAGTAAAGTAGCTCCTCTAGCTAGTAGAAGTTAATATTTCCTTTTGTTTTTTTCAATTAGCATTTAAGTACAACAATAAAATTATCACTAATTTTGCTATATTATTTTGCTATGTTATGAGACAGGAACTTGTGGGGAAAGGAAATCAATCATAGAGTCCTAATTATGAAGAAAATTTTGATGAAAGAGAGGAGCAAATAGAATTATACACAAAAGAACAAAGAATGAATAAAGAGGGTTGAGGAGAATAAAGGAAAGTTCTGGAGTGTGGAGTGCTAAATCTCATCCTAAAATACCCTCACAAACCGGAAATACTCTTTTATCAGCTTTCTGAGCATCCCTTAACCCTGTCAAGTGAACACATAAAATTAACCATCACATTATCTACTTATATTTATTTGTAACATATAAGTAATAACTTTGTGTGTAGAATACCAAATTGATTTACAATCTGCAAGTTATCTGTATTCTTATACAAAGTCCTTATAAGTTTCCATAAGCTTTGCCTATGAGCAGGTTGTGACCTTATGAGCACCTGGTCCAATTTAGGTATATTAGTTTGCTAGGGCTGCCATAACAAAGTACCACAGATTAGGTGGTTTAAACAATAGAAATTTATTTTCTCACAATTCTGGAGGCTAGAAGTCAAAGATCAAGATGTTGATGTTGTGCTTATTCTGAGAACTCTTTCTTTGGTTTGTAGATGGTTGTCTTTTGCCATTGTCTTTGTATGGTTTTCCCTCTGTCTGTGTCTGGGTCCTAATTTCTTCTTCTAATAAGGATTAGGGCCTATTCTAATGACCTCACTTTAACTTAATTACCTCTTTCAAGACCCTGTCTCCAAATATAGTTACATTCTGAGATAGTGGAGATTAAAACTTTGAAACCTGAATTTTGAGGGGACATAATTCAGTTGTAACACTGATGTAAACTTCTGGCTTCACAATTAATGAGCTATAAACTGATAGGCAAGTTATTGATACTTCATCTCCTCAATCCTCAGTTTCATTACATACACATTTGAAATAAGCAAGTGTGATAGCATATTGTAAGGAGGAAATGATAAAATATAAACTACTCCATAGAGTACTTGATGTGTTAAATAGTCCCAGATCAAGATGTTTTACTTTGATAAAATCATTTAAATAATAACTGCCCTTATTTAAGATTTCTTGTGAGATTTCCTTCTTGGTCTTTTCTTTCAAATAACTGTGTGTGTTATTAGGAAAATTTTGTCTTAATTTAAAAAGATAATTTTCTGCAGCTCTTTATGTATTTTTGTCAATGTCCCAATACTTTTATGTAGATTAACCTTATTTTATCAAATTAGATTGATTTTAGAACTTATATAACATTAATATGAATTATATAAATACCAGAATAAATAGCTGATCTTGGAGAAATTCGAGTTCATCCAGGGAACAGATAAAATTTAGATGATTCTGATTAGTATTTTCAGTACCTTTTTTGTCACTGTTAGTGTTTTCAACATTACTGAGTAGCTGTTATCTATAAAATATCAACTATATATATAAAACATTCTTTCTCCTTTCAAAAATCCTTCAAGGAAAGTAGTTTGTTCTTCTCTTTTTAGATGAAGAAACAGAAATTCGAAGAGTTTAAGTAAGTGGTTAATTTCACACAGCTATTCAGAAGAACACCTCAATCTAACCTCATTTATTTTAGACACTGTAGCTTATCAAACTTTGTTCTTTTTATAACAAAGTATACTATCACTCACTTGGTATATGTGATTGATTTAAGGCTTTTCATAGCAATGTACGCTATCACCCACTAGATATATGTGATTTGTTTGAGAGCTTTAAGTTCTGAGAACTTAGAAGACTCATATCTACTTCAAGTAAATTATGGAATCTCTTGAACCAAATAAACAACTTGGCATTTAATTTTACTCTCCTCTAAAGGTTTAACAAACTTCATATTTTGCGTAAACAGTATAAATATTTTTGACAAGATTTCCCACTGGATAAATAAATTTCCTTCCCAAGAGAATTTTATGTCACTGTGTTTCAAAGACAATTTGGAGCATCTGCTTCCACTGCCATTTATTGCATTTGCATATAATAAAATGCTCTTATTATCCCTGTGCCATTATTGAAGATATCCAGAGATTTAAGATAGTATGTACATCTTGATATAAAAAACATTAGGACATGCATTTTATTCTTTCCCTCCTTAAAATCCAAAGTACGCAAAACAAATCAAACGCAGATCTTAGACTTTTGTGAGAAGTGGAACAACAATGAACCAGGGACTTTGACTCATTTCTGAAAGATCTAAGGTAATTGGTTTCCTGTTGATACACCAGAGCATAATTGGCCACAACAGGAAGCAGAAATTGGAAAAGTCAATGGAAGTGGAATTATTTGTTCCCTGTTGAACCCTAGAAACAATCCAATCTTGGAGTCAGTCAATCTAGCAAGTGGGAATGGGCTGGTTAAATTTCCTACTAATAACAAGGAGTGGCATCAACAACTTTGGCCTGCAGGTTAAAGCAGGTATTTCCTTTCTAAAGAACCTGGGCATGATTGAATTCCTGAGTATAGGTACTTTAGAGTTAAGCCATGTTTATTTGGGGAACTCATGCTGGGAGTGGAGGGAGCATGAATCCACACAGCTTAAAGTGAAACCAGTCAATCAACGTGTCTCACAGAGGCAGAAGTCAAGCTGTACATTCAGGGAAGAGGTCAAATGAGTAAAAGAATTTCACAGCGTAAGAGCAATCCAATCAAGCCCTTAGAATAAACAAGCCGTGGTTTGGTTTGGTTTTTAAATATGGAAAGAAAAAATTGTTTAATTTATGCATATGAGGAAATTCAGTAACATGAAAGATAACTGGTTTTAGAGAAACCTAAAATCATCCAGGGAACAGATAAAACCTAGATAGTTCTAATTAGTATTTTAGACAGATTTATGAAATGTAACACCCATAAAATAAGAACAGTCTACTCTTGGAAAATATAATCAGAGACCAGAACAGCATTTTTGGAAGTTAGGGTTGTACAGTAAAATATCTAGTTGAAAGTCTGGAAGAAGAATGCTAGGGAATTCCTCACCATGTAAAGTAAAAGGAGGGAAAGAAAAAAATAAAACAGAAAAGAAAAGAAAAGAAAAACAATGGACAATATTTGAAAAGAAATTTTAAAATGAAACTACCTGGAGGAATAACTAGGAAGTTTTCAAATTTTCTAATAGATGAGCCAGGAAAATTTTTTTTTTAAATGGGAGAAATAATCAAGAAATGATTTAAAAAATTCCCAGAGTGAAAAAAAAGCAAAAATCTTCAGATTGAAAGATCTCACTCAGTCCTGAGCAGCATACATCATAAAAAAAATGATAAACATTTTAACACATTTTTCTGAAAATTTAGAACACCAAACATAAAATGTTTTTTAAAAATTAACAATTTATCTGTAAAAGATAAAACTCAAGTATTCTATCAGACTTTTCATCAGCAATGCTAGCTTTTAGAAAATAATGGAATGTGAGCTTTAAAAATTTTTTGTGGAAACATGATATATGAACTAAAATCAAGATCCTTAAAAGCAATTATTCAAAATATGAAAACTAAGTACAGTTCCAGAGATAAGCAATTAAAACACTGGTGTATGCTGTGATCTGAATATACAGAAGATGATGGTATTATGAGATGTGGCTTTTGGGAGGTGCTTAGGTCATGACAGTGGAGCCCTCATGAATGGGATTAGTGTTTTTATAAAAGAAGCTCCACAGAAATCCATAGTCCCTTAACCATGTGAGGACGCATGATGCCAGCTATGGGACAGGAAGAGGGTCCTCACCAAAATGTGACCATGCAGGCACCTTGACCTTGAACTTCCCAGACTTCAGAACTGTGAGAAATAAATTTCTGTTGTTTGTTTATAAGCTACCTAATTTGTAGAGTTTGGCTATAGCAGCCTGAACAGACTAAGACAATGTAATCTTTGCGCTTTCTGACACAAAGAGGTGAGGAAGAGAAAAGAATATATTCTATCAAAAGGAAAACAGATCCAAGAAAGACCACAAAAGTTGATATAATACAGGAATACAAGGAAAGGGAAGCCTTGAGAGGAATGGCTCTATATCAGAATGAGCCTCACATTTGGAGCAAAATATCATCAAGAAAAAGAATAGATGTGATGTTATTGTTTTTAGTTAATAGAATGTGTCACAGACCTTGCTATAGTCTCCCCTAAGATCTTCTCTTTCAGAAGTTTTACCTAAGCACATGGAGGTGAAGCAACAAATTATATTAGCTTCTTTGCAACAAACTCTGGTCATACAATTAAGTTCTGGACACTAAATGACAAATGAAGTTATAAGAGTATTAAATAATTTTATTGTGCTTATTATTTTACTGTGTCAGGTACTATTCTAAATGCATTATAAATGTTAACTCATTTAATTCTCACAGCATACTTATGAAGTAGGTACTATTATTATTTAAATTTTGCAGATGAGAAGAGCTTTAGCATCTTGCACAAGTTAACACTAAATTATTGAAGTTACATTATATGTACAACTTCTTGGTGCTACACATGAAAGGCAAGGATCCTAACCTCCTCCTCTTGGCTCTTACCCTCCCAGGGGCTGTAATGTAGATATTATACTAGTAGCTGGTACAGGTCTCTTAGACTGCAAGATGCAAATTTAATTATGAGGATGGAAGAGGATCAAGACCAAAAAAATCTGAGTCCTTAAAACATGGATGTAACTTGGGCTTCCCTGGTGGCGCAGTGGTTGAGAGTCCGCCTGCCAATGCAGGGGACACGAGTTCGTGCCCCGGTCCGCGAAGCGGCTGGGCCCGTGAGCCATGGCCGCTGATCCTGTGTGTCTGGAGCCTGTGCTCCGTAACGGGAGAGGCCACAACAGTGAGAGGCCCGCGTACCGCAAAAAAAAAAAAAAAAAAAAAAAAAAAGCACATGGAGGTAACATACTAACCTTTGTTTCTTAAGACTAAACTATTAGTTAAAAAGAAATGTTTCTGTTGTTTAAAAAAAAAAAAAAACTGTTATTTTGATTATTGTCAACAGCTAAATTTGCATCATAACTAGTAAGATATTAAGAATATGGATGTTAGCAATATTACAATGATGTGATTCTTTTGTCAATAAGAAAGAAAAACAATTACAAATTTCAGGAAAAAATGTTCAAGAATCATGGGACAAACATAAAGCAAACTAAAATACAGACTAATTTTAACAATATACAGAATGTAACAGTTTTGGAGGGAGATTTGTCCTTGACATATAAAAACGATTCCTATTTGCATCAAAGAGCACATTTGAATGACAAGGGATTACATTATGTTTATTTCTCTATAGGTCCAATCACATTAGTGGTTTCCGGTAATACAGAGGACACTCAAAATAATTTTATGCTCTTCTTGAATGTCTAGATTTAACCTGTAAAGACAGTGTGGGTCCAACTTGTTATACTTTTTATATAATATTATACCCCTTGCTAAAGTAAAAACAAAACAAAAAAGTAGCTAGAAAAATTTGAAAAGTAAAGGCGCATACTAGAGACTAAGAGAAATTGAGTGCAAATTTCTGCATTTTACTTAAAAAGAAGCCAAGATATCTGCTTGCAGTTGATTTAACAAGAGAAAAAGGCATAAATATTTTACATGAGATTAATAAGAGAAATTAAGAAAAATCTTACTAAGATATTTAAGAAGGGGAAATAGGATTTATTTACAGTTCTTTCTTCTTAGTAGGGGGTTAATTGAATATAAGTTGACAAATCAAGAAATGGAGTTAATGTATTTAATATAATGTGATGCAGGGAATTAATGGATAAACCAATAAGCTAAGAAAGCTAAACTCTGTTTCCTCTAGGCAGTGTCACTAGGGATAAAGCTGACGCAGACTTCTGTAATATTTCTTTTTTATTATGTACATATATTTATGTTATAATAAAATAGTTTATGAGGCAAACATCTCATGTTTTTAGTTGTTCCAGTTAGTAAGAGGTCTCTGCCAGCATAAAGTGCACTGTACTTACCAGGGATCTCTTCCTGATTTTGAAAAACTGTGATAATTCCCCCTCAGTTGTTCAATCAAAAGAAACCAAACTAATCAAGGCTTCTCCTTAAACTACACAAAGCAATCTTTACATGTCAGCTACAGAATTTCTTAAACTTAAATGCTGAAAAAAATAGCTCAACTGCAAAATGAGCAGCAATGTCCTTGCTATGCTTTGTTTCCCTGCAAATCTTGTTGGGGTGAATTCTAGAGACCAGTGTACTTGAGAAACGTTCCTGGAAAAAAGAATTGCCATTGGTATATTTAAACAACTGGCATTCATAACATAGGAATATAATTAGTTAGTGTTTTTAGTATTTCAATCAATCTTGATGTTCTTGATTATTAATTAGACTTATTTTTAAAAAACAAAATTAGAAGTCAAATATCAATTTAGAGAGAACAGGAACTTTCACTTTCCTGTTGTGCATTTATAAAGTAATTGTTTATTTCTTAAAGCTTTTCCCAAGGATGCTGGTATTCTTACAATAAGCTGGTACAGTAAATTGATATTTAAATAACATTTTGTTAGCTAAAATAATTAATTATTAAATATTAATTGATACTTGCATAATCATCAATGGTGAATAACGAGCTATGCCTCTGTAACCCATACACAGCATTTATAAAGTGGTTAAACTTGGACAATTATACAACACTTAAGGTAAATGGTGTCAATTTTTTCTATATTCTAAGGGGTAATTTTTAGTTAGGCCTAAATTACTGTCATTATAAGTTTAAAAATTTTTTGTTGCAGAATAATGTGCCTATGGAAAAGCGCATGTACACTAAATATATAACTTGATGAATTTCAGTCAGTATTTGAAAGGGACAGTGCTGACATTTGTTGTTCAATTTCATAATAACTGAGAGTTCTCTACTGAGAGAAACTAAGTAGAATAAAATTGAGATCCCTAAAATCACAAGTAATTTCAACATATGATGGAAAATATTTAAAAAAAAAAGGTGTGTTATATACAAATACCCTGTAAAAATGATTTGACAAATCATTGTATGCTGTGAAAACTGAGTTTTTTAAACAGTAGTTTAAATATAGAGTTTTATGTTAAAAAATAAGTGTTCATTTTTCTGGTTGAGGTGGGGAGGTTGAGAATGTGAATAAGTTCTAATCTCTTCTATTTGTGGACCTTTTATTTTATTAAAAAAATTTTTTTGAAAGACTTTCTTTTTTTTTAACTGTGATTTTTCTTTTTTTTTAATTAATTAATCATTTTTGGCTGCATCGGGTCTTCATTGCTGTGTGCGGGCTTTCTCTAGTTGCATCGAGTGGGGGCTACTCTTCCTTGCGGTGCGCAGGCTTCTCATTGTGGTACCTTCCCTAGTCACCAAGCACGGGATCTAGGCTCACGGGCTTCAGTAGTTGTGGCATGCAGGCTCAGTAGTTGTGGCGCACAGGCTTAGTTGCTCCGCAGCATGTGGGATCTTCCTGGACCAGGGTTCGAACTCATGTCCCCTGCATTGACAGGCGGATTCTTAACCGCTGTGCCACCATGGAAGTCCCTGTGGACCTTTTAATACAGTGATACTTCAGGGAGAAAAAACTGAAAAGATTGATTTAAGAAGTCTCAAAACTTTTTCAAGTAGGTGTTTTTCAGTCTATGTGATGGAAAGTTAGAAAGGAACAAAGAAAGATAAATTGCATGTGATACCAAGGACAGGAAGTAGGTAGTAATCAATGTGAGCAGGGGAATAGGTAAAGAAAGCCAGTACTTATCACTGGCAACCCTTGAAATTTTTAGTAAGATTGCCATTTATTGTTTTCTGTTAACATAAAAAGTTTATTTTCACTAAGCAGGTATGTTCAAGTCAGAACATAGAACAGATAACCTTTGTAATTGTTCCTTAGTTGACTAGAAAAAACAAAAAACAAATCAACATTTGCATTCCAAGTTTACAAAGAGATGGAGAAAGTTTTTGTAATATGTAAAAAAATAAGATTTTTATGAATGTTTGCTTTTTGTTATTAAAAATAGAAAAATATTTAAAAAAAATCTCTGTCTCCTCAAAGGATAATAGTTTTCTTTTTTTTCCCCTGAGATATATTATGAAAATGTATTTCTTTATGGCTAAGCCCTGAAGCAGTTGGAACTCTTGATGCCAAAAGACCTTTCCCCCTTAACAAACTTATCTTCAAGTTTTATATTTACAAAATGATAACATTTATCAAAGCTTTCAGCAAGTTGGATTCTCCTTAGCTTAACCTAATTTTTATTGTCATTTGTATTCATTGTACATTTTCAAATCACTGTTTAAAGTATAGTTGGTAGTAATCAGTACACATTTCCATAACAAATGACATCTTTTATCCGTGAAAATGGTTATATTTATGTAGGTTTTTGTTGAGTTAAATTTGAATGAACTACTACAAAAAAAAAAAGAGATTTCATAATGATAATAATGGATATATTTAAAAGAAATAAAAAATACTATTTAATTTATTAACTGGAGTATGTATTTTATATTATATAGGACATAGGAAATTACTCTATCATCTAGGAAAGGGGAACATCTCCCCACTAACAGCAATAATGTGTTTCATTAATATGCATAATTTGTTACAGGAGTGGACAAAGTATAGCCCATTGGACAAATCCAGCCTTTTGCTTGATTTTATAAACTTTTATTGGAGCAAAAGCCACACCCATTTTTTTGTGTACTGTCCATTGCTGCAAAAATGGCAGAGTTGAGCAATTACAACAGAGATGTATGGCTAGCAAAGCCTAAAATATTACATACTTGGCCCTTTATAGAAAAAGTTTGCCAGATCCTGGTCTTTTAGGTATTGTTCCACTTAGCAGAAATTATAATTTAAAAGTTGTAGGATGTATGCATGTTCCTAATCCTAATTCACTATAAGCAAATATTTTTTGAAAAGTGTATTTCTACACCAACACTCTTATAATGTGTGCCTAATGTGAAGGCATTGAAGTAAAAACAAAATGGGAAAATATGGTATAAACTTTCTTTTTCTAAATGTAGCCATATGTGACTTAATCTTATTTATCAAATTATAAAGAACCATTGCTATCATATTTTCTTAGTTGTAAAAATTACATATTAAAATTTTGTATTTCAATTTAAGAATTCAGATTTATTTCTCAAATTTTTACAAAGGAGAGTATATTATCTACTTAAATTTTATAGTGAGCCTTTTTCTTACAAATAACCACACTTTTTAAAGTACTACCTTGTGATTTCACAATTTCACTTCCATACAAAAAACTTATTGTCAACAGAGTCATAAAAAGTAACTCTGTATGATCTATGTAAGTAGGATCCACTAAATAGAGAGAGAGAGAGAAACAGATGTTTCTACATCTCAATTACCTCATATATAACTATAGAACATAACTGGTAATAAATTCATTTTATTTATATAATTTAGTCAAAAATAAAGTGAGTTCTTCTGGAAATTCATTATCTGTCTATTTATAATATTTTGAAGAAAACAGCAGAAAGAAATCTCACAATCAGAAAGATAGCAATAGGGTTAAAGTTCATAGAATTACTGTTGAAAAGTTCATAATGCCTTTTTGTAAATATCTGTTTATAAATCATTACTTCTTTCATTCTATGAGCCCTGTAAAATCTTATTCAACATTAGAGTCAAACGTTGCTTATGAAGTGGAGACACACTTTGACTAGCCACAGAGCTGTGAATTATCAAAGAAATTAAAATCTTGGTTTGGATGTCATTGTCTTTCAGTAGATAAGTTCTCACTAATCATACTTAAAGTTTAGATCATTGTGTTAACCAAAGTAGTTAATGATAAAAGGGCCCAAATCTTGAGAACTATGTCCCTATTATAAGATCTTTAGGGTATACCGACAATTTTATTTTTAGGAAATCCCTTTTTTTTCAAACAGTGGTTCTCAAATATGACATAATTTTCCTCTAAGGTCATTTGGCAAAGTCTGGAGACATTTTTGATGGTGGAGGGAAGAGATACTACAATATAAAAGGTAGAGGGTAGGGTTAGCTGCTAAACATTCTGCAATGCACAACGCAGAACCCCACAGCAAAGGCTGTCCATTCCCAAAAGTCAGCAGATTGAGAACCCTGCTTAGAAATTTTAATATTGGATTTTCTTATACTAAACAAGTTTCTGTTAAGGTTCTCTTTACAAAGACCTCATAAATTTTTAGAGCACAGAGCAGTAGCTGAGAAATCTTTTTTTTTTTTTTTGCCCTACGCAGGCCTCTCACTATTGTGGCCTCTCCCGTTGTTGCCGAGCACAGGTTCCGGACGCGCAGGTTCAGCGGCCATGGCTCATGGGCCCAGCCGCTCCGCGGCATGTGGGATCTTCCCGGACCAGGGCATGAACCCGTGTTCCCTGCATCTGCAGGCGGACTCTCAACCGCTGCGCCACCAGGGAAGCCCGAAAAATCTATTATTGATACTCTGGGTGTAAGATAACATTATAATATTTAACACACCCAGAATTTATATACCAAATGTAGCTAAACTGGAATCTGCTTAACTAGCTTCTGGCAATCAGCATCTTTTCCTTGACCTTCTATGTTTATTATTGAGAAGGAAAAAAGTATTAAATTTTAAAGTATGATTAAACAAAAGTTGAAACTAATTTTTGAGCTATTGATACATACTAAATATGTGACATTTCAGCTTTACGTCCACGAATATATATAAAATTATAGAATCTTAAACTTTGTTCTTAAAAATTCAGTTAGTCTCAGGTAATTAATTTACTTTCCAAGGTGAAAAAAAAAAAGTTTGCCATGTTATCACAGGGAACATATTACGTACATGAAATGAAATTAATAGCATTTTGTTCAATTTTAAAAATTGAGACAAAGATTCATGTAAGTGCATTGAAGAAACAATTTAAAAGTTGGGGAATTACCATTTGTTGAAATGTTTTAAATTTTACTGTCATGTACATTTTCAAGTAACTTAAATTTTGTACATTTTCAAGTAACTAATTTTGTCAGTTAATTTTTCTAAATGGACTCCATGTTTGTAAGAAAAACCTTCTGTTTTTACTACTTTTTACATACATAAAGTGCAAATATCATAAAAGTAGAAATTTTGATAATTGCTACTTATGAAAATTTTAACATGATTGTTTCACAAGGCTTCTTGATTTTTCAGGTTGATACTTTTGTTAATAAGTTTGGACACACTATTATGCATTATTTATTTGAATATTGCTTCTTTCTCATTTTTTCTTTCTCCTTATGGAAATCTGTTATACCCACTGTAGAATTCTCATGTTTTGGTTCTTGGGTATCACTTAGACTGCTGAATCATAAAAAATGATGTATATATAAACAATGGAATATTAATTCAGCCATTAAACAAAAAAAGAATGAAATGTTGCCATTTGCAACAACATGGATGCATCTAGAGGGTATTACACTAAGTCAAATAAGTCAGACAAAGACAAATACTACATGATCTCACTTATATGTGAGAAACATATAACAAAATGAAAATAGACTCATAGATATGAGAAAATACTGGTGGTTGCCAGAGGAGAGTGGAGTGGGGAATGGGCAAAATAAGTGAAAAGAATTGAGGTACAGACCTCCAGTTATAAAATAAATGTCATGGGGATGTAATGTACAGCATAGGAAATATGGTCAATAATACTTTAATAACTTAGTATGGGAACAGATGGTTACTAGACATTTTGGTAGTCATTTTGTAATGCACTTAAATGTTGAATCACTGTGTTGTACATCTGAAACTAACATAATATTGTACATAAACTATATTTCAATTTTTAAAAAGTCTCAAATCATAAAGCTTCAGAATCTGGCAAATAATTTAGGGTAGAATTGTGGCATTTCTTTCTTTCTTATATAAACACAAACTCATAGGAAAGTTAGAAGTACAGTAAAAAGAACTATTTTTCCCTGAAGCAGTTGAAAATAAGTTGCAGATCTGATGACTCATATAGATTAATATTAATTTTGCTTATGAAAGGACATTTGCCTATATAATATCATCTATACAATATGATCATCAAAACAAAAAATTAACATTAACACATTACTACTATGTAATATACAGATGTCTGTCTAGTTTGACAATTGTGACAATAATGTCTTGATAACAGAGGGATCAGTTATGAGTTCCTTAATCTTATATTGATTTTCATGACTTGACATAAGATGGTTATTTTATGTGTCCTTATTTGTTCTTTTTCAGAATGTTCCTAAGAGTGCTTCTTCATGTGTAGTTTCAGGTTATGTATCTTTGCATGAACATCCTAGAAGTGATGTTTAATTCTTCTTAATGCATTCTATGAGGTGGCATATAGTGTTAATTTGTTCCATTACTGAGAATGTTCACTTAGATCACTGGATTATGGTAATGTCTGCTGGGAATTTTTCAGTGTGAAGTTACTATTTTTTTCCTTCTCTAAGTAGTAATTATTTTCACTTAAAAATACTTTGAAACTATGTAAATATCCATTTTATCATACAAGTTTTGATTTATTTCTTTATTTTTCTTTATTTATATATTCATGGACAGTTTGCTTTCTGTTTATTCAGTGTGTTATGTTATCTCAGTTACTTATCTTGAAGCTCACACTGTCTTCAATTTGACCAGCGATAGATAGCCTTTTCAAGCTGACTTCTGCATCCTTTCAACTTATTGCCCAACTTTCTTTATAGCACATTCTTGCTTTCTGGTACAAAATGATGTTTCCATTATCATCTTGTACTTTTTTTTTGTACCAGGCTGAATGACAATCAGTCATTCCTCCAAGGAGCCTTCCCTTTAGTGGAAAATGACATAGAGAATCTAAGATATAGGCAGTAGATAGACTCAATGCTATTGGACCATTGCTGTTCTTAGACCCTCTCAATAGACAAAGCTAGGGATCAAATGAATTTGAGTATTTGGGGTATATGTATATGTACACATAAATTTTAATCTGTGTGTGTATTCACAAAGCTACACTATCTCAAATCCACAATTATAGCACATAATATATCACAATTCTAAAATCTCACTGATTCATCAGTCAAATCTTGCAATCATTTAGCAAAATATTTGGATTGATTTTTATTTTGATGGAAAAATAAAAATTATCATAAACATTGACTCAAAGCACACACATTTCAGTGTGGAGGTACCTAATAATTCATACTCATAATCATTTCTCGAAACATCACTCAAATATATGTGTATAAATTTGAATGGTTATTATTTATTTTATTGCAGGCTTAATTTGTCTATGTAAGCTCACAGAGAATCAGTAAAGCACATGATGCTTACTCATTTTGTAGTGAGTTAGTCTGACAAGTCTCAGAAACTAAACATATACAATGATAGAAAATTGCAGCATTCATTGTTTTTTGTGTCTTCATCATTGGATGCTTCTCACATTTTGCTTGTTGGAGAGAAAATACAAATTTTTATATAATGTTTGTTTAATTTTACATAGATCTTGTGTTCAATAAAGGAACCGATTGTTATTTTCTCCTATGTTTTCTAATTCTTTAACAACAAGCCTAATGTTTTAAAACTATAATTATATTCTAATTTGATATAAATAAAGCAATCTGAATGCAGTTTTCATTTTCTTTCTTAGGGAAAAAGAAAATACAAAGAAGTGTTCAATGATGGTATAATTCCCAGTGTACTGTATTCACGGTTCGGGCTTGCCACAGTGCCTCATTATGATTTTATACTCCATTAGTATTTTCAAATATCAGGAAGAGTATTGATAAGCATCTTAAATATTTTGTTTTAATTATCTACTTAAAACAGTAATTTTAAGAAAAATAAAGTACATCATGCTAAACCAAAATAGAAAACCAAATACTAAAATAAACTTTTAAGTCTGGTATCTACTATCTGAACTTTAAAAGTTTAGAAATAACTTTTATTTCTAAAATAATAATAATGGTGCATCTCTTAAGGCTTTTATGAAGTTTTGATATTGTTGATTACATATGTCTAATTTCCAAAGGTAGTTTAAACTTTTACTTTCTTTTCAGATATTTAGGCAAGTTTTAGAATTATTGAAAATATCTTACTGCTGTCAGAATAAATATTCTAAAGTATTTTAATTTAAACATTTATTCACCTCTTCATTTATTTCTTCATTCATCCCTTCACTGTTAATTCCATGCTACTTATTTACTATATAATTTTGCTCCAGGCATTATGCTTTTGCTGGGTATATGAAGGTGAAAAGGGGTTTCTTATGCCCAAAGATACCTCGGTTCAGTGAGAAAAGCTATAATTAACTATTTTAAGCAAAAACCACTTTCTGATCATCATCACTCATAAAGTAATTATGGCTTTCATGTTAGTTTCATATTACATCTATCATAATAATTCCCAATATTCTTACACAATAAGACATTCTAGTTTTGTCAGGAAGAGATCTTACTGTTCCCTCTTTATATCATACTCATCCCTATTCCTTGGACTTTGCTTATTTGTTTCTTAACCTGATACACCCAGCTTGTTCATCTGTCTGCAAAAATCTTAGTATTTCATCAAAGCCCTTCTCAAATTTCACTTACTTTGGGAATTCTTGGTGATCTCTCTTATCTATTCTCTATGACTCACTGTTTAGCAATTAGTAATTCTCTCTTGAGATGAGCAATTAGTATGTAATAAATTTACCATCTTCCATTACTTTAGGGTTTTCTACCTTGTCATTCCTTTCCTAAACTGAGCCTCATAACTTGGATTTTCAGAAAACTTCATCTACTCTGTGAAATTGCCTGATATTAAGGAAAAGAATGTAAGCTTTAGTGGACATTTCATAAGAACTTGCTTGACCAGAAGTTGAAATAAAGCAGAATGAAGTTTCTGTAGGCATAATTATTCCATTAGTTTCCTATCTATAGACAGTAACTTCTACAAAGCAACTGAGATTGCTATTCAACAATATTTACATCAAAACCTCAAATAGACAACTTGAAAACATAAAACATATTCAGGCTGTTGTTTAAATAATTCTATACCACATTATACTCTAATCACAAAACTTCTCAAATTTATGGCTTTTTTGATACTGTGGCAAATAGAAATTAGTCAAAAATCCAACTGGGGTAAGTAGAGGATGTAGTAAGGAATTGCATGTAAAAGGAACTTACTTTTCTACTCTATTTTTGACGTTTAAAAGAACTAGAGACTACTAAGTTACATGAATGAAAACTGAACTTAATATGCATATGCATGCTCTTAAATACGACAGAAAGTTATACACAAATATTGAAATATGCTAGACGGAGGTATATTGTATTTCAGAAAACATAATTGCAAATTAAAGTAGCAAAAATTAACAGTACAATGTGAACCATGTTTATTTATGTTCCATGTTCTATCACCATTACATAGACTCTGGTGTGTGTATGTGTGAGAGAGAGAGACAGAGAGAGACAGAGAGAGACAGAGAGAGATAGTGAGAGACAGAGAAAGATAGTCTTTGTGTGATTTATTTTCCAAATGATATTTGATGTCTCTAACCCAGACTTTAAGATGAATTTAACTTCTGTTATTTGTATGGCAACTGAAATAGAATTACCATGGTCACCTAAAAATGTAAGCATTCACTTATTTCCCATTTCCTCTTCATCCACTTGGAACTTCAGTGCAAACTAGATGCCATTTTAAAACCAATTATTGTAAAGCTAACCAACTCAGTATGATGTTTGAGTACACATGAAGAAAATTTAATTAAGAAACAAGGTATTTAAAAAAAGCATTGCCTACACTTCCAATATCTATGTTTAATTTTATAATATTTAATATAACATCTTATTGATTTGGTATAGAAACTGGCATAAAGTTTCAACATATATCCACCAGTTTCCTCAGTTAAAATGATCATATACATAGTCAGTTGAATATTTTTGTTCATCACTACTTAGTTTGCATTATTCTGGATAATGAAGTTAAAATAAATACCAGTGCTTAATATCATCAATAAAATGTGTCATTTTGGATTCAAATTTAATTAATAAGTTTTGATTAGGTAACTTTTAAGACTTTTAAAATTTCACCCTTGAATTTATTTCATAGTTCATTAAAAATGTTCATATAGTGTTTGTAAGTTTCTCAAGCCTGAATGGTAGCAAACTACTTGCATTCCTTGGTTATGATTTGTAAGTATTTGAAACTGACAAATATTTTTAAGGTTAAGATGACTAGAAGAAATAAAATATAAAGTAAAAGAAAGAAAATCAAAATAAAAGGCAAATATATTGGGTATTTATTAAGAACACATTATTCTTAAAACTACTTATTAAGCCTTGTTTTTCAAATAAATGAAAAAGGTAATTTCTTGCTATAGAATAATTGTACTTTTATTATTTTCTGTTATATCATTGGTAAATATTACTTTCACATACACTTTACAAGTACAAATAAAAGTATATAAAGCACGTTTTTCTGAATTTTAGTTCTTACCAAAACTGGAGTGTCCCAATTTTCATATGTAAACATGACCACTCCATGGAAATTATTGTTGGATTTTCAAATGTTTAAAGTGACAGAGTTTAAAGAATATACAACAAACTCTAGTAATCACTTTACTTAGCTTGTTAACATTTTATTCCTTTTTCGTTTCTCTTTATTTGTGGAATTATCTTTTTTTCTCCTGAACTATTTAAAGGAAATTAAACATATCTTACCCTTCATCCCTAAATACTTCAGCATGTGTTTCCTAAGGAAAATTACATTTTTCTATATAACCACGATAATGTTAGCATATTAAACACTAATTTAATAAAATCATCTGTTATACAAGCCTGACTTCCAAACTGCTACAAAATGTATTGTCTTTAAATTTTCTTTTAAGGATGCAAATAAAATTCTTGCATTACAATCGTTTGTTTTGCCATTTTTCTCTCCAACTCTAGAACAGTTGCACATTTCTATATTTTTTTTATGACCTTAGATTTTTGAAGAGTCCCAGGCCAAATGTCCTGTTGGATGTCTCATATTCTGCATTTTTCTGATTATTTCCTCATGTATATATTTAACACAGAGGTTTCTTGGCAGGTGCACTATACAAGTACATAGTAGGAAAAGGGTTCTTGAATTTGGGGTTAAATAGAAGACTGTAGCTCCAGCCACATGTTAAGGCTCAAAAACATAACCTGGGATTGTTTTACTCTGTTACACGGCTCCGTGTTTTTCCCATCTGCTACTGGAAATAATGCCACTGCTTTATACACAGGCCTGGACTTCATAGCTGAACAGTAAGGGAGAATATGTCAACTATTCTTAGACTTCATAGGTCTGGATTTACTGTTAGAAATTTAGAGAAACAAAAGGGATTGTACTGAGTAGTGGAAAAGGAAAGAATTGCATTTATATAAAACCTAATTACAGTTTATATTTCTGACAATTATTTTGATAAATAACCTCGATGTTTTAGGTTATATATTTTAAAAGTGGTATTACAGTATTTTAATTCAAGTCTTATGAACCCTAAGGGGAAATGGAAAATTATATAATTTTACAAATGTATGCATGTGCATGCCAATGAACAATTTGAAACATTTTTATTTGCTTTGTGCATATCACAATTTCGATAAAAAATTATACTGTTTTCATTATGTTTTCAAGTAAAATAAATTTTTAGAGATATTTGCTTCTTTTTACTTCTAAAGAAATAAAGCAGACTATTTAATTCTATGATTTGTGAGTCAAATAATTATGAATTAATTCAAAAATGACTTTGCTTCAAATATCTTTGAAATAATAGTACTAAAATCAAATGGCATGATGTAGATGAATTGAACAAATCAAATATAATACTGTTTTATATTTCTAATAATTCCTGTCTATATACTTGCCAAGTTCATTGTGGTAAACTTTTAAAAATCACTGATGGTAATAAATCTGATAGATTTTAGATTTAATAAGATTATATTTTAATATGATAGAATTTCTAACACTGGAAACTTTCCACTGAAATCTATTAGCCTGTCTTATGCTAATATAATGCTCATTTCAGTAATACTTGGAACATCTGAATATTTATTTTACCAGATGAACTAGGTTATTCTTTTCATGAATCATGTTTTGTTTTTTATAGAAATATATTTGACATACAGTATTATTTTAGTGTCAGGTGTGCTACATAATGATTTGATATTTGCATATGTTATGGGATGATCACCATGATAAGTATAATAACAATGTGTCTCCATACAATGCTATTATAATACCATTGAACATATTTCTTATGCTGTATATTATATCCCCATGACTTGTATATTATATAACTGGAGGTTTGTAGCTCTTAATCCCATTCACCTACTTTATCCACCCCTCACCCCATTCCCTTCTGGCAACCACACATTTCTCTCTGTATCTCTGAGCTTGTTTTCATTTTGTTTTGTATGTTTACTTGTTTTCTTTTTTAGATTCTACATACAAGTGAGACCATGCAGTATTTCTCTTTATCTGACTTACTTCATTTAGCATAGTACCCTATAGAACCATCCATTTTGTTGCAAATGACAAGATTTCATTATTTTCTATGGCTGAGTAATATTCTATTTTATATATATATATATATATATATATATATATATATATATATATATATACAAGCACACACACACCACACATCTTTATGCATTCATCTGTTAATGAACACTTAGGTTGATTGCATATCTTGACTATTGTACATTATACTGCAGTGAACTTTGGGGTGCATATATCCTTTCCAATTAGGGGGTTTTTGTGTGTTTTTTCATGTATTATAAAGGAGTGAAATTGCTGGATTATATAGCTGTTCTAATTTTAATTTTTTGAGAAAACTCCATACTTTTTCCTATAGCAGCTGCATCTGTTTACAATCCCACCAATGATGCATGATAGTCCCTTTTTTTCCACATCTTCAGCAACACTTGTTATTTGTTGCCTTTTTGTTGATAATCATTTTGGAAGACATGAGGTGATATCTCATGGTTTTGACATGCATTTCCCTAATGATTAGTGATGTTGAGCAATTTTTCATGTATCTGTTGGTCATCTGTATGTTTTCTTTGGAAAAATGCCCACTGGGGGCAAGGCTGGATCCCAATATGCCTATGCCAGCCTGCTAGTGAGCAGGGCTGGGACCTAGCATGGTTGGCTGCATGGCCCATGGGTACCTGGGATTGGTGCCAGCTTACTTGTGGGTCGGTAAGCCTCAGCACTAATAGGCTAGAGGGCAAACTCCAAAATGGTGCTTGCTAGCACCAGTGTCCTCCTGGTAGGGTAAGCTCTTAAAAATGGCTGCCGCCAGTGTGTACGTTACCCGTTGCCTCCTGCCTCTCCAGGAGTATGTACAAGGTCAGCAAGGGGTTCTGACCCAAGCTCCTTTCAAATTACCACTTCTAGCCTGGGAGTCAGATCATGTGTGATTTTGCACATGCCCTTTAAGAGTGAAGTCTGTTTCCTAAAGCCTTATGGCTCTTTTGAACATAAGCTCTGCTGGTCTTCAAAGTCAGGTGTTCTGGGGCTTTTCTTTGTGGGCTTCCCCTAAGCCAAGGGGCTTGATATGGGGCTCAGAGCTTTTGATACTTGGGGAGAACCTCTGCCATTGTGATTATCCTCTCATGTGTGGGTTTCCCACCCAGGGGTATGGGTCTTGACTAGACTGCTTCTCTGCCCCTCCTACCCATCTCATTGTGGTTCCTTCTTTATATGTTTAGTTGTGGAAAATCTTTTCTGCTAGTTTACAGGTTGTTCTCATCAATAGTTGTTCTATAAATAGTTGTAATTTTGGTGTCCCTGTGGGAAGAGCTGAACTCAGGGTCTTCCTACCCACCTTCTTGGCTACACCTAATACCATAAACCATGTATATTTGACATGTCTTTGATTAATCATATTAATGCACACAGTTAAGTGTATAAGTCAATGACATAAGGATGTGTGTATGCCTATGTGTGCACATGTGCATGTATCATTGCATCAAAATATCTAGAATACTAGGATGAGTACTTTTTCTCAGATGTAGTATATACCTACAATCTTAAGTATGTAATAAATCATATCTTTATATTTCTCTCACACCTTACTGAATGGTAAAATCCAATATGGTATCTGAATAAGGGCAGGGTTCCTCAGGTCTAAATATTCAAAATATGTTTATGCCTCTCTTTTTATTTCAAGACTTTAAAAAATGTATTAATATTTACTACAAATGAAAAAAGTTTTAACCCAGTTATAACTGTTCTACAATGATAACCAGAATGTTTATCATGTTTTAAAAATTAGATACTAAAAATTTTCATAGTGCTTTTTGACTGTTCATTTATTGCTGCCACACTAGCCTGCCATAGTTGACCTAGTGATAATATAGAACTATAGCTTACGAGCAAATTAAAGAAAATTTCTCTAAATATAATTGCGCCAAAGCGAAATTATGTCTCACAAATTCTTAACTTTCAAGAATTACTGATAAATGCCAACTTTTAATATATACTTATTTATTTTAGTCATAGGAGAATCAAATTTTAAAATATTATTCAATAAGACATTTTTCTTTAATATTTCTTTAATATTTTATTGGAACAGAAGACAATAGACTGACAAGGACTGAATAATTAGTATATGTTTAATTTTATTATTTAAATCATAGCTATAGAAATGTAGAAATAAAAAAGATTGTAAAGATCATCAATGCAAACAAGAAAGATGAAAGGAGGGAAGGACATCAGTAAAAAATTAATTAATTTGAAACCAGTCTCTTATACATTCACTTAATATATTTGCTGAAAAACATTTCCATTTGAATATATAGCAAATTCCTATTTATACAAAATGAAGAGGAGCTAGTTTTCTGTTTTTAACTCAAAGATGCTGATTATTTTAGAGTTACCATCAGAAGAGAATATACCCAGAAACAAAAGAAGCTTATGTTTCTGAGTCTCTTATGTGGATAGGTCTCTATGACTACAGTACCCTCTCCCCGCTTATTTGCAGGGAATTTATTCTAAGACCTCCCCTTTTGGATGCCTGAAATACCATGAATAGTATCAAACCCTATATATACTATGTTTTTTCCATACATGCATACTTACGATAAAGCTCAATTTATAAATTAGGCACAGTAAGATATTAACAACAATAACTAATAATAAGATAGACCAATTATAACAATGCACTGTAATAAGTGTTACATGAATGTGATCTTTGTCTCTCTCAAAATATCTTACTGTACGAATTGAATGTTTTTTCCACATTAACTAAACATCATGCACTGAGGCTGTAACTTTTGCAACTTGAGGTGTGACAGCAAAACTAGCACACGTTTCTTTTTCCTTTTTCACAATTTTACAGATAGAGTATTTGTTCTTATTGTAAATGTTAGTAACCTCAGCATATGATTTTTTTCTTTCCTTATTAAAGTTGAGAACTTTCACATTTTTCACTTAAGGAAAGCACTTTACAACTTCTCTTTGGCATATCTGAATTGCCAGCATCACTATTGCATTCTGGGGTCATTATTAAGTAAAATAAGCGTTACTTGAACAAGAGCAGTAGATAACACAAATGTCCATCTTATAAACAAGAGGGCCACTGTTACTAATGGGCAGGATACGCTGAACAACATGATGATTCACATCCTGAGTAGAATGAAGTGGGGCTTCTCAAGATTTCATCACACTACTCAAAATGACACACAATTTAAAAATTATGAATTGTTGATTTCTGGATTTTTCCATTTAGTATTTTTGGGCTGTGGTTGACAATGTGTAACTGAAATTGTAGAAAGTGAACCTGAGGATAAGGGGGGACTACTGTACTAGGTTTTTTTATAGTTGTGGAATATTCTAGGTGGGGAAAGAAGGTTGATTGCAGTCATAAAGTATTTCTATGCAAGCATTTCTGGTAGATTGTAGCAACTTTTTCTGGTTTTCATTTATGATTCTAAATAAATATTTCACTTTCATGCCAAAATTTTATTTTTATATTTATTTAATTTTATAATTTTGTATCCTTTTCCCTTAAAGAAGGCCTCCCCAAAGTATATAAGCTTCAGGCTCCACTAATCCAGACCTGTCCCAGATTATCTGATAGCTCCATATTTTAAAAAATAATTTGATTGAAAAATATTTTTATACTCAAATTACTTAACTAGAAATCAAAATTTAACTCCCTATAATTACTTATAACATATTTAAAATTTTTCCATAGAAATATTTAAATATTCACAACTTGGTCATCATTGTAAATATAAATATTCATAGAAATACACAAAAAATATAAATTTTATAAACATTTTGGGATCTGTGATGAATTCACATAGTCAAGAACTTTAAAAAATTGCATACAAACAATAGCCAAACTTTAACTCAGCTTTTCATAGATCGGTATAAAATAGAAATATGAGATTATTAAATACTAAGATTATAATAGAAGGAATTTTATATATCACGGGGAAGCAATAATAGCACAAATTATGGTAATCATATTAGGAATTCTATTTAAACAAAATTGCTGTGTTATTTGTCATTGAAAGTGACATAACTACATATTTTAATGTTTATTACTCACCTAAATTAAAACAATAATGATAGATGTGCAGTGCTAAAATCCATGACTTGAACCACACTGGAACACATGTAAAATAAGAGCATGGTAAATTTGTAATTTTGTTAATAACTCAGTGCATCAGACTTCTTAATGAGCAAGGAATTTTTTCCCTACTTTTTCAAATTCTGTAATTAATTAAGAACATATAAATTGCAGGGGTAAGCACATGCTGTGGTTTATCTAATATATTTTAACTTCAAGAACTTCAGTCAATTATAATTTCTCTTTATTCATAGCTCAGATACTAAATATAAATAGATAAGCCTGATAGTTGGCCAGTTTTTAGATAATTAAATGTTCATGAGTCAGCGTGTATGTGTGAGTATGTGTGAATTTGCCTGCATGTACATTGTGTACACTTTTTCATGTAGGCAGATATCTAGTGAATTATAGACTTTCTCTCCAGCTAACATTTAAAAAGAGGGCAGAATCATGAGCACATTACAGTGTGTTTATTTTTAGTTTTCATTTGCCAAGGCAAATTGCTTTGATTATAGTAGTAGTAAATTTAAGTGTGGTTGTTTCATAATTCTTGTATTAAATTCTCATTCTTTAAGTCAATCTTAGTAGTTCTATTCCCTAGAAGGTAACAGGTTTCTGGGATGGTTATGTTACCAATTTCTGTCCAATGAGGTGTGATGGAGGTGTGCTAGAGGGTGGTGTGTGTTCTACAGAAGGTCTCCTAGCTCTTAAAAACACACAAGGAACATATGATCTTTTATCTCACCCCTAAAATTATCAGGTCTTGATGTGGCATCTTGTAACCACAAAGGAAAATAGCCTGAAAGATCAAAACAATACACTGAGTATGAGACTCAAGAAAGATGAAAAGCATTTCTGATGTTGACAAGATGCTTAATTAATACACTGAATAATATAAATATCTTAGAACTTCTTGTTCTATGTGACAGTGAATGTTGTCATCATTTAAACGACTTTAATGTGCACTTTCTGCTACATGCAGATGAATGTCCCCTATGAAAATATCTCTTAAGTGTTCCCAAGCATGTTTGTGTGCACATGTGTGCAGCTCACATACTATACCATGTATCTTCTTTTTGACTCTACTCTTCACCATGTTTTTTTAAAAAAAATAACAACAAAAATTATCCAGAAGAAAGATTATTTACAATACAAACATAAAATTATGACTTTTTACATCAGAAAAAATTATATATAGTTTGTTTTATGACTTCTTTTTGGAGCTAAAAATAACTAAAGGATTTTTTTTAACAAACCCATGTTATTAGTACCAAATATCAAGATATTTTTTATGCTCTATCTATGCTTTTTCCTTAGCTCTAAGTCATGACATCTCACGATCATAGTTATATACTCAGTGCATTTTTCAGAAGAACTTAAAATAATTCCCAAAAGTTTGTTTCTAATTTTTCATGTTACTGCTGGATTAACATTCCCTTAATCACTGCCACTTTGTTGTGGTTATCTTTTTAACAAAATTTAGATTCTTTCCCTTGTGGCAATAACATCAAGAATGAAATCCTTAATATTTATTCCCAAGACTTCTACAATTTGACTTAACTTATCACAGTGAATCTACTTATAAAATATTAGATTCTTTGGAGGAAGAACCTTAGGAGCTATCTAAAATAATGTAGGGTTTACTTCTGTAGCACTCATTGTCTAAAGATAATTCACCCTTTGTTTAAGTACATTTAATAATGAGATATTTTATTATTAGGCTATTTCTAATGTTTGACTCCATGGAAACTATTCATTATTTTACTATATCCCAAATTACTTATAATTCTTACCCAGTTGTTTTGGCTTTGCCCTTTAGCATCATGCATAATAACAGAATCTTTCTATTAAATGACAGCCAGTCACATATTAACTGGCAGGCTTTATATTTCTTCTCAATCTTCTCTTTCCAGGAAAACCATCAATAATATAATTAAAGATTAGTGTATAAAAAAAGCAACTAGCAAGTATAATCTTAAAAATACTTTTCACAAGCATCACCTCATTTTCTATGCATTCCTCATATAACATAATTTCTAGACTTGCATCTCTATTCTGTGTACAAAATATAGGAGTTACATTTTATACGTAAGGCTTCAAATATGAAGTTAAAAGAAGTTTAACAGTTGACAAAAGGTGCAACCCAGCGGTACCACATCTCATAGTGGTTTTCATATCAGGAAGGCAATCTTTATTTCTATTGCCCATTTCTATCTCATGAAGTTTACTTATGCTCTCTACTAAGAAACATTTTCTCTGTCCTCTCTGATTAAGTAAATCCTATATACCGTTAAACACTGAGTTCAAGTTAAATTTCCTCTAGTAGCATTTCCTCATTCTTATACCTACATGAAAATTTCATTTTTCTGATGATTCATTGTTCTTAAGCCTGGATTACAAAATTTTAATTATCTGCAATCAATATTTCTTTCTCTCTTCTCTGCCTTTTCTCTCCCTCTCTGTTTTTCTCTCTCTCACTCTCACTCTGTCTTTCTCTGTTTCTCCCTCTCCTTCTCCCTTTGCCTCTATCTCTCTTTCTTTGTTGAAATAATTTTGATAAAAGGGAACAAACTCATGCTCCTTTTATCCCCTCCATTTTGAATGACATGGTCTGAGGCGTCCAGTGTGTGCTCAAGAATAATAGTAACTGTAACAATAACTGAAAACTATTTCCATTTATGGATCAAAGACAGTGTGATTCAGAAACAAGGAATTTGGATGAAAACAATTTTTTTCAAAGTCCTAGTCTATTATTGCTAAAGCCTTGACATTTATGGTATTCATTTATCAAAAAAGAATTACCTAATGCTTTATAGCAAAGTGATTAAACTCCAGGGTCTCTACAAGGTAAGACCTTTCTTCCTGACCTAAATGTAGGGCAATCAATAAACATGATGCCTAGGGACAAAGATCACTAGACTTAAGTACCCTTTCCCATTTATACCATCATTTATGCAAGGAAATATACTCTAACTTGCTAGATGGATCCAGTTAACTCTATCTTTAAGTATAGTTGAAGAGCCAATTTTACTAACTGTGGGGAAAATCAATTTATATTCATAGAACAGGATCAGGTAATAAAGCATTTTCTTCCTGGTAGATGTCATGAGTTAAGTACTATATTGCATGTACCTCATTAAGCGCCACCACCTCAAATGTCATTTAGGTAAGTAGTGATATTGGAAATCCTCCAAAATGTAAAGTAGCTCTAAGCAACTCATAAGCCGAATCTGGTAAATGCTAACATTTTTGCTGAATCTGCAAAAATGCTGATGTATTTGATCTAAATTAAAAAAAAAAGATGTTCTATATCTATGTTTTATGTGTAGTTCTACTAAACAGAGTGATGAGTCAGAACATTCTTTCTTCGATTTTTGAAATTTGCTCCACTGTTTGTAAAATGCATACTTGTGCTATTTTTAGAATTTCAGTATATAAGGCACTGATGCAAGTTTTATCCTTGTTGAAATGAGAAGTGTATAGAAACCATGTAAGATGATTGTTAAGAGAGATAATAACTTGAAATATTAACTTTCTTCTTTTCCAGGTCACATAGCTTTGTAAGCAACTTCTTTCTGATTCACTATAGGCTGAGGCCAAAAAGAAGGGAGTTTGGCATGGTGGGAATGGTAGGGACTCCTGAGTTAGATCAAATCAGTGAACGATGTTCACATATCCAAAGGAGCAGAATCATTCAAGTTGGAACTAAGAGAAAATTGTTTTTCAAAAACCACCATTTAGAATTTTGACTTGCAAGGGATACTCCTGTTAATAAAAAATGACAAACTGAAGGAAACAAGCATTGAGTTTATGTCACAATAGAACTTAAATAAATATGAAATGAGCTAGACTTTCCTGGTTCCAGGGAGATACATGAAGATTTCCTTGGGTATAGGTAAGGAGGATGGGATGGGAGATGACCATGGAGGTTGGAACCAGAGACAGGAAGACCACATTTAGAAACACTATAAACTCCTTGTATGGACAGAGCCCTGAAATATAAGTAATGCTCTATCATTAAACCTTTATTAGCTGTGGGGTGTGTGCCTTCCATAGATAGTTTCCAGTAATTTGATTTTAAATTTTCTGCCAGAATGATGTCTGTAAATGCCCTAGATGGGCTGAAACCCATTTAACTGCTGTGGGTAGACATACATTTTTAATAACCCAGTCACTCAAATATTCACACTTACCAAATTAAATGCTTAGGTACTTGACACACAAAAGAGCAAAGACAATGTAGAAGGGAAGGTCATGGTGTTAATACTGAGCAGAATTTCATGGTGACAAATCCCTCCCCCAAACAAAACATTTTACCAATATATTTGAATTTTAAATCTTTACATGATATTATGTTTATCTTTCATTCATAAAAATATAATTTTTGATATTGAATAAAATAATAAAACACTTCAAAATAGGAATATTGAGCTCTTTTTATCAACATCATGCTGGAGAGTTCACAAGAAACTTAGCATATTACCAATGCATTTACAGTTCAGAATGAATTTTGTGATTTCATGTTTTTAACTTCACTACTATCTCCGAATATATTACAATGATAGACAAAGAAGGAAACATATATGTCTGGAAAATCAAAATCTAACTTCTTGTAAAACAAGAAACAAAAATTAGGAGCTTAAGCTACTGGCCTGCTGGATTTACGGTTCAGAAATTGTTCTAATTTGATTTGCTAGTTAATAAGAACTGAAATTTGTCTGGAAATGGTATCCTAGAGAAAACATGCATTCTCAAATTAAGATAATTTTAAAAAATTTAAATCTAGACATGTTGTAGGAGTGTAATGAACATTAATAATATGAAAACATCAAAACCTGGAATTGATAAAATACATATTATTAAAATGAACCCCAAGATAAAAAGAGTGAGAAATGTACCATCCACAGCACTCAATGAAAAAACTACTGAAGGATATGTATCAGCAAGAAGAAAAGTGAGTCCAGAGGAAAGAATTACAAAGAAATAAAAATGATAAGCATAGAAATCGACACAAGGAGTGTTAATCTTGCCAGTTTATATCTGTAGATATAAGAAATATTTGTGGGAATAGATTTTAAATGTCTTAGAACACGGATGCCTGACAATATTGGCTAACCATGAATTTATCAGTATGGAAGCAGAAATGGCTGAATAGTGTTGGCTATCTGTCCTGCATAATAAGAAATATAATGGTTGCTAAGGATTTGTAGGATACCTGATATCCTTCTAAACCCCAGGAAAAAAAAATAGACCAAAATTTGCATGCCCAACCTGCTAATAGCAAAGGACATATTCCATAATAGTCCATCCATTCCATTAGGGAAGAATGAGCTGGACCATTTGAAAGCTGTAAACTTGTATATTTGTAATTTAATTTTGGATTTTCTACCACAATAATGGTAGATTATTTTCTTACTTTTCTTGACTTTTGTTCCCCAATTTTTCTGAGCTTCACTTTTTTTTTCTTACTTTCATCTTTCTTCAAAGGACCTATGAAGATAAAATTTTAAAACCCACAATTACATTTGTTGAGGAAATGTGGTTGATGTCATTTCACATTATGCCTTTCATTGTCTGATATAAAGCCCACAAAAGAAAAATAAATCAGAAATAATTCTAGGAAAACTTGGGATCCCCAGAGGAACATACTGTTTAACTCTGTAAGCAATGACAATGAGGTTACTGCTTTTCTTAACCATTTTTATTTAGACTGCTGGTGAACTAAAGTTTAAATATGGAACACAGCCATGGGTATCTTAATCCCTATCTCTATCTCTTCAGGTGTATAACTTCTAATCTGTGCTTTGTGGTTGTTCTGATCTTCATTCATTCTTTTGCATTTTTTTCTATATAAACTCTTCAAATCATTTGTGGCATAAAACTGGGGTAGTGATTGGTTAATTTATTTTTCAATTCACTTAATCAAGAGAGTTGTTTTTTTTTTTTAATTAAACTTGTTCCTGGCTCATCTAATCTCAGATCCTTGCACATTCAATTTCTTCCCCTGGAAGCCTATTCCTTCCAAGACCAGTATGGCTCAGTCCATCATGTTGCTTCTGATATGTCCTTAAATGTTTCATTCTCTGACAAGCCTTCCCTGACCACCTTAGGCAAACCAGCATGACCTTCTGACACTCCCAAGCTTTCCTACCAGGATTTCTTTTCTATATAACTGATAGGTTATATATTTTTGTATTTGTTTATATTTGTGTCCACACATTGGAACTTTGTTTTTCTTCTCTATTGTGCTATGTACCCAATGAAGGGTGCATGATCTTCATAGATACTAATAAATAGATACTGTTAATGTAATTGTTTCCAGACTTATCTCTTGCTGTCTCATTCATGTCATTTATTTTCAGAAAAAATCACAAATCCTGCTTGTTCTGGTTCAAACAAGCCCTACACTTTCTTACTTCTACATCTTTATCATATTTTACTCTAATTAGGGGTGTCTTCTTCCCCTAGCACCCCATCCTTTGAAATTATTTTAATTATTCAAGTCACATTTCTTGATGAAACTTTTCCTTATTCTTCCCACCATTATGACTACATAGTCTCATAATATTCAAAAGTCATAAATCCCTTCATGACATATCATATCATTTATTTTTTTATAGTTATTTCTGACCTTTCTTTATGCCTTTTAGTAAATGATAAATTCCTTGGTAACAATGCCAAGCACTAAATTTCATTAGAATTCTTGGAGCTTGTAAGACAAATGATAGTACTAAAATGAATCTAAAATATTTGAGCAGCAAGTTAGAAAAAATGTAGCAGTTTAATTTGAAATGTTATTTTAAGCACTACTAGAATATATTAAATTGATATTTCAATGTTAATCTGGAGATTTTTTGAGTTTACTATTACAATTTATTAAAAACATATTAATTTGCTTTGAATGTCAACCAGGCATTGTGGAAAAAATACATGCACATATTCACAAATCTATAAATCATGTGGTAAGCAGAATGTTCCCCCAATATGTCCAGGGCCTAATCCCTGGAATTTCTGAAATGTTACACTACATGGCCAAAAGAACTTTGCAGATGTAATTAAGGTTATGGATCTTAATACATGGAGATGATCCGGGATAATTGGAATGGGCGCAATCTAAACACACAAGTCCTTAAAAGCAGAGAATTTTCTCTGGCTGGAGGTAACAGAGAGGAAGGAGGCCGAGGAGAGGTCAGAAAGATTAGAAGCATGATAAAAACTCACCCAGCCATTGCGGGCTTTGAAGATGAAAGTGGCCAGAATACAAGGGTGGCTTCTAGAAGTGGAGAATCACCCTTATCTAACAATCAACAAAGAAAAAGAACTGCAGCCTGACAACTACATGAAACTTAAATCTGCCAACATCCTGAATGTGTTTAGAAGCAGATTCATCCTCAGAGCTTCCAAGAAGGAATGCAGTCCTGCTGACACCTTGATGTCAGCCTGGTAAGACTCTAAGCAGAGAATTCACTTGCACTATGCATTATCTGGACTTCTGACCTACAGAAACTGAGACAATGTTTGTTTTATTCTAAGTCGATAGTTTTGTGGCAAGTTGTTGTCAGCAATGGAGAAACTAATATACCTGATAGACTACATTCTAATGAGAGAGGGGAAAATATACAACTTATGAAAAAGAAGCAAATAAGTAATATTTACAGTAACTTAGATGGGGGTAAATGCTATGAAGAAAAAGAAAGCTTAGGAAAAACTTAGAGGAATAACAGTGAATGTGGGAAGAGGTCAAAGTGAAATAGAGTGTCAGGGAAGAACTCAGGTAAAAAGTCTAACTGGAGCAAAGAATGAGGGAAACGGGTTGAGGGTAAGCCCATATGGATATCTTTAAGACGATTTCCAGAAAAGGAGCAGCTGGTGCAAAGCCATGATGTAGGAAGACAGTTGGTGTAGTCAAGGTTCTATTATGGGATCAGTGTGACTACAACTGCATAAGGGATGTAAAGAGTAGCAGTATATGAGTTACAAGAAGTAAGAGGAGGCCAAATCAGTTTAAGCACTTTGGCTCATGCTCTGCTTTGAAGACAACAAAGGATTATGAGCAAGAATGACTTTCAGTTTTAAATATAGAAGTGTGTACATGTCAATCCCAAACTCCCTAATGTATAGCACAGTAACAACCTAAATGGGAAAAGAATTTGAAAAAGAAGAGATACATGTATATGTATAACTGAATCACTTTGCTATACACCTGAAACTAACACAGCATTATTAATCAGCTATACTCCAATATAAAATCAAAAGTTAAAAAAAAGGGGCTTCCCTGGTGGTGCAGTGGTTGAGAATCTGCCTGCCAATGCAGGAGACATGGGTTCGAGCCCTGGTCTGGGAAGATCCCACATGCCGCGGAGCAACTAGGCCTGTGAGCCACAACTACTGAGCCTGCGCGACTGGAGCCTGTGCTCCGCAACAAGAGAGGCCTCGATAGTTAGAGGCCCACGCACCGTGATGAAGAGTGACCCTCACTTGCCACAACCAGAGAAAGCCCTTGCACAGAAAAGAAGACCCAACACAGCCAAAAATAAATAAATACTTACCTCCAATTTCTGACAATATATTATTATAAAAAAAATATAAAAAAGAATGACTGCTAATTTAGAGGCTTGCTGAGGATGCTATGGTGAGACTGAAGGGGAGAAGGGGAGAAAGACAGAAAGGAGAGACCATCTGTGAGGTAATTACATAGGCAAGAAAATGATGGCTTGGAGCAAGCTAGAGGCAGACAAAGACATATAATGGGTGGTGAGATTCTTTAAAAGATAGAACATTAGTCTGCTTGAACTGCCATAACAAAATATCATAGACTGGGTGGCTTTGACAATAGACATTTGGTTTCTCACAGTTCTGAAGGATAAAAGTCCAAGATCAAGGGATCAGGGCTGGTTTCTAGTGAGGCTCTCTTCCCAGCTTGTAGACGGCTGCCTTCTCACTGTGTTCTCACATTGCCTCTTCTCTGTATCTTCACAGACAAAAAGAGAAAGATACCTGCACTCTTACACTCATATTTCTCGTGTCTCTCCCTCTTCTTATACAGACACCAGCCCTATCAGATTAGGGCCCTGTGCTTATGACCTTCCTTAACCTTAAGTACCCCACTTAAGGCCCTATTGCCAAATATAGTCACATTGCGGGTTAGGACATCACCATATTAATTTGGGGGGATAACTCTGTCCATAACAGATAGTATGAACAGGATTACTGGAGCCATTGCATTTTAGATGGGAGAGAAAGAAGTCAATGTTGACTCTAATATTTTTGGCTTAACAAACTAGAAAAATTGAAATTTGATTAACTGAGCTGAGGAAACTATAGGAAGAAAAGTAATTGTGAGAAAGTGAGTTGTACATGGTGAATTGGCTAGTATGTTGTATTGAAATGGAGAAGTTAAGTAGGTAGTGAGATATATGAGTAGAATACAAGAGAAATGTCTAAGCAATAGAGATAAATTTGGAAATTTTCATGTGTGAAGAGTGGTTAAACCTCTAGATATGGTAAAATAATTAATAGAGTGAGACTAGATAGAAATGGGAGAAGTTAGCAGATTTTTCTTTGGAGCACTTCATTTGGTGTTACAAGGTAAGGGATGTGAGGGAGAACCATCAAAAGAGACAGAGAAGGAATGTCCAGGTAATGAAGGCCCAGTAAACTGAGGAACATTTAGTGTCTTGGTAGACAATTGAAAGAGAGATTTTGAGGGAAGAAAATAATCAACTGTGCCAAATATTTTCCCTTTTATATTTATGCATCTTTAAATGTTTCTAGATTATTTTTCACATATTTAAAAATAGTCATTAATATATTCATAATAATTTTAACAGTCCAAATATTTACTTATTATCCAAACAAATGTAAAATATTTTTTTAAATTTAATTTACTTTTTTATATAGCAAGTTCTCATTGGTTATCCATTTTATACATATTAGTGTATACATGTCAATCCCAAACTCCCAATTCATCACACCACCCCCTTGGTGTCCATACATTTGTTCTCTACATCTATGTCTCTATTTCTGCCCTGCAAACTGGTTCATCTGTACCATTTTCCTAGGTTCCACATGTATGTGTTAATATACGATATTTGTTTTTCTCTTTCTGACTTACTCCACTCTGTATGACAGTCTCTACATTCATCCATGTCTCTACAAATGACTCAATTTCATCACTTTTTATAGCAGAGTAATAGTCTATTGTATATATGTACTACATCTTCTTTATCCATTTGTCTGTTGATGGGCATTTAGGTTGCCTCTATGACCTGGCTATTGTAACTAATGAATATTGGGTGCATATGTCTTTTTGAATTTTTGTTTTCTCTGGGTATATGCCCAGTAGTGGGACTGCTGGGTCATATGGTAATTCTATTTTTAGTTTTTAAGGAACCTCCATACTGTTCTCCATAATGGCTGTACCAATTTACAGTCCCACCAACAGTGCAAGTGGGTTCCACTTTCTCCACAACCTCCCCAGCAGTTTTTGTTTGTAGATTTTCTGATGTTGCCCATTCTAACTGATGTGAGGTGATACCTCATTGTAGTTTTGATTTTCATTTCTCTAATAATTAGAGATGTTGAGCAGCTTTTCATATGCTTCTTGGCCATCTGTATATCTTCTTTGGAGAAATGTCTATTTAGGTCTTCTGCCCATTTTTGGATTAGGTTGTTTGTTTTTTTTTAATATTGAGCTGCATGAGATGTATATATTTTTTAAAGATTAATCATTTATCCATTGATTCATTTGCAAATATTTTCTCCCATTCTGAGAGTTGTCTTTTTATCATGTTTGTAGTTTCCTTTGCTGTGCAAAAGCTTTTAAGTTTCATTAGGTCCCTAATTTGTTTACTTTTGTTGTTGTTTTTATTTCCATTACTCTAGGAGGTGGATCAAAAAAGATCTTGCTGTGATTTATGTCAAAGAGTGTCCTTCCTATGTTTTCCTCTAAGAGTTTTATAGTGTCTGGTCTTGCATTAGGTCTCTAATACATTTTGAGTTTATTTTTGTGTATGGTGTGAAGGAGTGTTCTAATTTCATTCTTTTACATGTAGCTGTCCTGTTTTCTCAGCACCACTTATTGAAGAGACTGTCTTTTCTTCATTGTATATCCTTGCCTCCTTTGTCATAGATTAGTTGACCATAGCTGAGTGGGTTTATCTTGGGGCTTTCTATCCTGTTCCATTGATCTGTATTTCTGTTTTTGTGCCAGTACCATCTTGTCTTGATTACTGTACATTTGTAGTATAGTCTGAAGTCAGGGAGTCTGATTCCTCCAGCTCTGTTTTTTTCCCTCAAGATTGCTTTGGCTATTAGGGGACTTTTGTGTTTCCATACAAATTTTAAGGTTTTCTGTTCTAGTTCTGTAAAAAATGCCACTGGTAATTTGATAGGGATTGCATTGAATCTGTAGATTGCTTTGGGTAGTGTAGTCATTTTCACATTATTGCTTCTTCCAATCCAAGAACATGGTATATCTCTCCATCTGTTGGTATCATCTTTAATTTCTTTCATCAGTGTCTTATAGTTTTCTGCATACAGGTCTTTTGTCTCCCTAGGTAGGTTTATTCCTAGATATTTTATTCTTTTTGTTGCAATGGTAACTGGGAGCGTTTTCTTAATTTCTCTTTCAGATTTTTCATTATTAGTGTATAGGAATGCAAGAGATTTCTGTGCATTAATTTTGTATCCTGAAACTTTACTAAATTCATTGATTAGCTCTAGTAGTTTTCTTGTGGCATCTTTAGGATTCTCTATGTATAGTATCATGTCATCTGCAAACAGTGACAGTTTTACTTCTTCTTTTCCAATTTGTAGTCCTTTTATTTCTTTTTCTTCTTTGATTGCTGTGGCTAGGACTTCCAAAACTATGTTGAATAATAGTGGTGATAGTGGACATCCTTGTCTTGTGCCTGATCTTAGAGGAAATGCTTTCAGTGTTTCACTGTTGAAAATAATGTTTGCTCTGGGTTTGTCATGTATGGCCTTTATTATGTTGAGGTAGGTTCCCTCTATGCCCACTTCCTGGAGAGGTTTTATCATAAATCTGTGTTGAATTTTGTGAAAAGGTTTTTCTGCATCTATTGAGAAGACATATGGTTTTCCTTCTTCAGTTTGTTAATATGGTGTATCACATTAAACAATTTACGTATATTGAAGAATCCCTGGATCCCTGGGATGAATCCCACTTGATCATGGTGTATGATCCTTTCAATGTGTTGTTGGATTCTGTTTGCTAGTACTTTGTTGAGGATTTTTGCATCTATATTCATCAGTGATATTGGTCTGTAATTTTCTTTTTTTGTAGCATCTTTGTCTGATTTTGGTATCAGAGTGATGGTGGCCTCATAGAATGAGTTTGGGAGTCTTCCTTCCTCTGCAAATATTTGGAAGAGTTTGAGAAGGATGGGTTTTAGCTCTTCTCTAAGTGTTTGATGGAATTCACCTGTGAAGCCATCTGTTCCTGGACTTTTGTTTGTTGGAAGATTTTTAATCAAAGTATCAGTTTCATTACTTGTGATTGGTCTGTTAATATTTTCTATTCCTTCCTTGTTCAGTCTTGGAAGGTTATACCTTTGTAAGAATTTGTCCATTTCTTCCAGGTTGTCTATTTTATTGGCATAGAGTTGCTTGTAGTAGTCTCTTAGGATGCTTTGTGTTTCTGCGGCCTCTGTTTTAACTTCTTTTTCACTTTTAATTTTATTGATTTGAGTCCTCTCCCTCTTTTTCTTGATGATTCTGGCTAATGGTTTATCAATTTTGTTTATCTTCTCAAAGAACCAGCTTTTAGTTTTATAAATCTTTGCTATTGTTTTCGTTGTTTCTATTTCATTTATTTCTGCTCTGATCTTTATGATTTCTTTCCTTCTACTAACTTTCAGTTGTGTTTGCTCTTCTTTCTCTAGTTACTTTAGGTGTAAGGTTAGATTGTTTTTTTTGAGATATTTGTTGTTTCTTGAAGTAGGATTATATTGCTATAAACTTCCCTGTTAGGATTGCTTTAGCTGTATCCCATAGGTTTTGGATTGTAGTGTTTTCGTTGTCATTTGTCTCTAGGTATTTTTTGATTTCCTCTTTGATTTCATCAGTGAACTCTTGATAATTTAGTAATGTATTATTTAGCCTCCATTTTTTTTTTAAGTTTTTTTTTCCCCTGTAATTGATTTCTAATCTCATTGTGTTGGGATCAGAAAAGATTCTTGATATGATTTTAATTTTCTTAAATTTACTGAGGCTTTATTTGTGACCCAAGATGTGATCTATCCTGGAGAATGTTCCATGCACAATTAAGAAGATAGTGTAATCTATTTTAGATGGAATATCCTATAAATATAAATTAAATCTATCTGCCTGTTGTGTCATTTAAAGATTGAGTTTCCTTATTAATTTTCATTTATGGATGATCTGTCCATTGGTGTAAGTGAGGTGTCAAAACCCCCACTATTATTGTGTTTCTGTCGATTTCCTCTTTTAGAGCTGTTAGCAGTTGTCTTATGTATTGAGATGCTCCTATGTTGGGTGCATATATATTTATAATTGTTATGTCTTCTTCTTGGATTGATCCCTTGATAATTATGTAATGTTCTTCCTTGTCTCTTGTAACATTCTTCATTTTAAAGTCTAGTTTATCTGATATGAGTATTGCTACTCCAGCTTTCTTTTGATTTCCATTTCCTGGGAATGTCTTTTTCCAACCCCTCACTTTCAGTCTGTATGTGTCCCTAGGTCTGAAGTGGGTCTCCTGTAGACAGCATATATATGGGTCTTATTTTTGTATCCATTCAGCAAGTCTGTGTCTTTTGGTTGGAGCATTTAATCCATTCACTTTTAAGGTAATTATCGATATGTATGTTCCTATTAACATATTCTTAATTGTTTTGTGTTTTTTATTTGTAGGTCCTTTTCTTGTCTTGTGTTTCCCACTTAGAGAAGTTCCTTTAGCATTTGTTGTAGAGCTGGTTTGGTGGTGCTGAATTCTCTTAGCTTTTGCTTGTCTGTAAAGCTTTTGATTTCTCCATTGAATCTGAATGAGATCCTTTTTCGGTAGAGTAATCTTGGTTGTAGGTTTTTCCCTTTCATCACTTTAAATATGTCCTGCCACTCCCTTCTGGCTTGTAGTTTGTCTGCTGAGAAATCAGCTGTTAACCTTATGGGAGTTCCCTTGTATATTATTTGTCATTTTTCCCTCGCTGCTTTCAATAATTTTTCTTTGTCTTTAATTTTTGCCAATTTGATTACTATGTGTCTCAGCATGTTTCTCCTTGGGTTTATCCTGTATGGGACTCTCTGCACTTCCTGGACTTGGGTGGCTATTTCTTTTCCCATGGTAAGGAAGTTTTGACTATACTTTCTTCAGATATTTTCTTGGGTCCTTTCTCTCTCTCTTCTCCTTCTGGGACCCTTATAATGAGAATGTTGTTGCCTTTAATGTTGTCCCAGTTGTCTCTTAGGCTGTCTTCATTTCTTTTCATTCTTTTTTCTTTATTCTGTTACACAGCAGTGAATTCCACCTTTCTGTCTTTTAGGTCACTTATCCATTCTTCTGCCTCAATCTTCTGCTACTGATTCCTTCTAGTGTATTTTTCATTTCAGTTATTGCATTGTTCATCTTTGTTTGTTTGTTTTTTAATTCTTCTAGGTCTTTTTTAAATATTGCTTGCATCTTCTCAATCTTTGCCTCTATTGTTTTTCAGAGGTCCTGGATCATCTTCACTATTATTATTCTGAATTCTTTTTCTGGAAAGTTGCCTATCTCTACTTCATTTATTTGTTTTCTGGGGTTTTATCTTGTTCCTTTATCTGGTACATAGCCCTCTGCCTTTTCATCTTTTCTATTTTTCTGTGAATGTGTTTTTTTCCCCGACAGGCTGCAAGATTGCAGTTCTTGCTTCTGCTGTCTGCACTCTAGTGAATGAGGCTATCTAAGAGGCTTGTGCAAGTTTCCTGATTGGAGGGACTGGTGATGGGTACAGCTGGCTGTTGCTCTGGTGGGCAGAGCTCAGTAAAACTTTAATCTGCTTGTCTGCTGATGGGTGGAGCTTGGTTCCCTCCCTTTTGGTTGTTTGGCCTGAGGTGACCCAACACTGGAGCCTACCTGGGCTCTTTGATGGGGCTAATGGCAGATTCTGGGAGGGCTCATGCAAAGGAGTGCTTCCCAGAACTTCTGCTGCCAGTGTCCTTGTCCCCACGGTGAGCCACAGCCATCCCCTGCCTCTACAGGAGACCTTCCAACACTAGCAGGTAAGTCTGGTTCAGTCACCTATGGGGTCACTGTTCCTTTCCCTATGTCCTAATGCACACACTACTTTGTGTGTGCCCTCCAAGAGTGGAGTTTCTGTTTCCCCCAGTCCTGTTGAAGTCCTGCAGTCAAATCCCACTAGCCTTCAAAGTCTGATTCTCTAGGAATTCCTCCTGCCGTGCTGGACCCCCAGTTGGGAAGCTGGACATGGGGCTCAGAACCTTCACTCCAGTGGGTGGACTTCTGTGGTATAAGTGTTCTCCAATTTGTGAGTCACCCACTTAGCAGTTATGGAATTTGATTTTATTGTGATTGCGCCTCTCCTACTGTCTCATTGTGGATTCTCCTTTGTCTTTGAGTGTGGGGTATCGTTTTTGTTAAGTTCCAGTGTCTTCCTGTTGATGACTGTTCAGCAGTTAGTTGTGACTCTGGTGCTTTCACAAGAGGGAGTGAGGGCACGTCCTTCTACTCTGACATTTTGAACCAATCTTTCCAAATGTAATACATTTTTATCATTGCCATGAATATTTTTCTTGTTTGGAAACATTTCCAGTTGTTATAGGACTTCTCAAAACTTTGTTGACTATTTTATAGAGAAATTATGTGATTGAAGAAAAAAATTCAAAGCTAGGTATCCATTAAATATGCTATAAATATCCTGTCATTACTAATACTGCTGTGCTTTACAGGACATTCTTTAATATTCAAACTGGATTTAAATTTTATTTGATTTTCAAATATTAAAAAAGTTATTATATAATGCTCTTTTCTCCATAAATCAAGGTAATCACCACTTTATATTTATGGTAGTAATAAAATTGACAAAAATGCTAATGAATATCTAGTATAGATTAACAACTTTTGATTCAATACATACTAAAAATGTGTTGATTATATTTCTTATTAGTAAATCTGCAAGATCAATAGCCAAAGGTTGTACAAAGAATTCAAGAATTGAATATGACATGTTGGTGTTAAAAATTATTTTTAAAACTCTTCAGAAGTGATTCATGTGAGTTCATAATTGAATCAGTCTGTATTTCATTATAAAACATAATCTCAGAAATATTTACATGTTCCTATTAAAGATTTTTCTACTATAAGTCTTCCTATCTGCTCCTCCACTTATAAAATTATTATATATTCAAAACAACTTATTATTCTTATGTTTTTGCTCTTTACATAACTTTTCTCTTCTCCATATAAAAATGCAAAAGATTTAGAAAAGTCCTTCATCACACTCTTTTCACTGTTTGTATGAAAAATACTGGGATTACCAAATTTTATTCAGCTTGGCTACTTGTAAAACCTTCATTTAGAACCACCACTGTGAATTAATAAAATGTTTTAGCTAGGAAAGCAAAGCTTATGTCAGATCTAAGGAGTGGTAGAAGAAGATGCCCTATTTTTGTGAGTTTACCCTCTTATGTTCTTTACTTGTTAAACTGTGGCTCTGCATTTCCAGTCATTGTGTGAACATAGATTTGCATATAACAAAGAAAAAAGATTTTTATACCTTTTAAACCTAGTTAGTGAAGAAACATTTCCCAAAATTCTCCCAGCTGACTTCCCTTAGTTTGAATCAAGGAGCCATATGCCTATTTCTATTACACTGACCACTGGAAAAAAGAATCACCTCTGAACATGTGTCTCTGGAGGGCTGACCACAACTCACAATTGTGTATCTACCTTGAGCTGCATTAGACTCTATCAATAAGACTTGTTCTCAGTCCACATGGAGACACTCTGATTAGTTCCATGTCAGGAGTTTCTACTTCCACAAATTGCTACTCTTTAATTTTAAAATACTGGAAGCACCATGCTTTTTTATAGTCAAGTATCCAGATGCAAATATTAACTTGTTAATTTTATTTTCAAACATCCTGTGACTTACATAAATAAAGCCCATTTTTATCCTTTCATGTCTTGAAATTTAAGTTAAGAAGTTTAGACTCATTTCTTCAAACCTGTGTAGAATAATTCTCTCAAATTTTAATGCCACTATCCAGATGGTGATTTCAATAGAAGAGCATTTATTGGAATTATTTAACTAAATAAAATATGGAATAACACAATCTCAATGATAGCTGGAATTCTTTGGCATTATCAATGGCTCATCCAGTCAATCACGTAAAAGCAGAATAAATGGGGCTTCCCTGGTGGCGCAGTGGTTGAGAGTCTGCCTGCCGATGCAGGGGACACGGGTTTGTGCCCTGGTCTGGGAAGATCCCACGTGCCACAGAGCGGCTAGGTCCATGAGCCATGGCCACTGAGCTTGCACGTCCCGAGCCTGTGCTCCATAATGGGAGAGGCCACAACTTTGAGAGGCCCGGTACCGCAAAAAAAAAAAAATAAATAAAGGCAAAACATAAGAAGTGGTATTTTTCTCTTAGTTTCTTTTTTAAATCGTCTTTCATTGATTTGCCTCTCTTTCAATCGTATTTAGAATTTCAGAATTTTTTGTGCATTGCTGATTTGCATTTTGTCCAAATGATATTTGGCCAAGCATCAATGACAGAGATGCTCTTTTTCCTCACTCGTTTCATGTTTTTTGTAGTTGCTTTGGGATGCACAGGAATCTAAATGATAATTCCCAGGTCATTGTCTCTGAGCTCAGGCTCTGGCTCTGTTCCTGTCTTACAGCTTTGATATGGTGTGTATCTCAGGTGATAATATATTCTGGCATTAAATTTATTCCGAAGCCAAATATAGTCACAATGATCATGGAGATATTATGCTTCAGTAACACTGGTGCTTGTGATTAAGGTGTGTGTGTGTGTGTGTGTGTGTGTGTGTGTGTGTTTCATTAGAGATTGGAAAATGACATAGCTTTTGCTACATAGAATACCAAATAAATTAGCTTTCTCTGGTTTTTGATTTTTCACCATCACCTTCTGATGCAGCAATTTAGAATTTAGACTCTGACAGCCTCCATTCACAATAAGATTTCCTCCCTTTCAAAAATTAGTTTTTATTGAGGTATAGTTGATGTATATATAATTTTATATAAGCTACAGGGGTACAATATAGTAAGTCACATTTTTAAAGGTTATACTCTATTTATAATTATTACAAAGTATTATCTATATTCCCTGTGTTGTACAATATATCCTGTGGCTTACTTTATACATAACTGTTGTACCTCTTAATCTCTTACCCCTATATTGCCCATCTCCCCTACCCTCTCCCCACTGGTAACCACTAGTTTGTTCTTTATATCTGTGATTCAGATTTCCCCCTTTCTAGTTGCCACCTTGGATATATTACATACTTTGCACATTATAAGTAGTATATTAACAAATCACTAGGTTATTTTGAAAATTGTTACATTTATTTAAACCTTGTTGTCATGATATATAAAATAGAATCACTAAATTGAAATAATTATTTTACCACAAAGAGAGTGACTTTTCAGTACAAGAGAAATTATACCAAACTAACATTAATATTGAGTGAAATCTTTCAAATGTTTTCTTCCAATAAGCAATAATTTCACACAGTGGGGTTTCAACAATCTTTTTGTAAATTCTTAATAAACTACGTAAGCCCCTAGCATGTGGAGAAAATAATACAAGGCATGGTATTAAACAGCAAATAAAGCTCTTAACTTTCTTTGTATAAACTGCAATTCAAACCATTAAGCTTGGTGCTGTGATGTGGTTGTATTTAATAATAAACTCAAACTATCAAGCTAATCTAGAAAAAGCTAACACACAATAAGTTTGTATAGAATATAAGGTCACTAATGAACCACAAGCAGTAGCAAAACATTTCAAATAGGAAATGTGATCAACAGTAGAAATATATCATATTATTTGTGAGTAGTGAAAAGAAAGACTAAGAACATGGCAACAATAAAATTCTTTACATCAGGTACTATTTTTCTTTGCACAAATAGGATATGTATATTTTGATTGTTGCTTGTTTTGGAATTCTATTATTTTTACTAAGAGAAGCTGAAGTTTACCCTTAATACATGCACAACACTTGCCACATTTTTGGATATTCCTACTGTGCCTGTAACTTTGTCATATATAAATGCAATAACTTTGATATATACTTTCTTAAGCATTTTTGTTTTTGTTTAGATTAGTCACAGCACAGAAACTTTCAAATGAGTTTGTTATAGGAAACATTTGTGCATTATCAATTGTGGTTTAACTAGGTGATATTTCTAACCCAATTATTATGAAATATACTAACATGCCTAGATTAAAGACTGCTATTTATGCTAAATAATAAAATGTGTTTATATACAAAAACTTTTGTGAGTTTTGAAATCTAATAGTATCAGATGGTAACTTCACATTTCTTAAAAAGGATTCAGATCCCCAGTGGTGTCAGGTAAACTGGATATCTGCATGCAAAAGAATGAAGTGGGACATTTGCCTCATACCATATGTAAAATTAACTAAAAATGTATCATAGATCTAAATGAAAACCTAAACCTATAAAAATCTTAGAACAAAATACAGGAGGAAACTTCCTGATTTAGGATTAAATAACAAAACCTAAACCTATAAAAATCTTAGAACAAAATACAGGAGGAAACTTCCTGATTTAGGATTAAATAACATTTTCTTAGATATGATACCAAAAACGAGACAAAAGAAAAAAAGATATAAACTAGACTTCAAAATTAAAGTTTTTATCCTACAAAAGACATCATCAAGAAAGTTTAAAAGACAATTCACAGAATGAGATAAAATATTTACAAATCATTTAGCTGAGAAAGGACTTGTCTCCAGAACACATAAAGCATATATATAAAGAACAACTCAAAAACACAAAAGAATAAAACTCAATTTAAAAGTGGGTTAAAGATTTGAATGGACATCTCTACAATTAAGATATACAAAAGGCCAATAGCACATGAAAAAAATGCTCAGCATCAGTAGTCGTCATGGAAATGCAAATTAAAACCACAAGATACCACTTCATATACAGTAGCATGGCAAAAATAAGACAGACAGAAAAAAGTGTTGAGGATAATGTGGAAAATACATTGCAAGTGAAATGTATTAGACACCAAAATGGTTCAGCCGCTTTGGAAAATAGTTTGGCAGTTCCTCAAAGTGGTAAATATAAAGTTACCAGATTTTATATATATATATATATATATATATATAGATAGATAGATAGATAGATAGATATGGATATATATAGTTTTATATATATCATAAAAAATTGAAAAAAGAAAAAAATATAAAAACACATCCACACAAAAAGTTCTACATGAATATTTATAGATAACTATTCAAAATAGCTAAAAAGTTGAAACAATCCAAATGTCCATCAACCAATAAACGGATAAGGTATAGCATACCTACACAATGTAATATTATTTAATAATAAAACAAAAGTAATAAGGATACATTCAGCAACATGGAAGAACCTTAAAATCATTATGCTAATTGAAGGAAGCTTGTCACAAAAGTATACATATTGCATCATGACATTTATATGAAGTGTCCAGAAAAGGCCAGTCTATAGAGTCAGAAAGTAGATGGGTGATTGCCAGGGAATGGATGTAGGGAGGAATGGGGAGTGACTGCTAATGGGTATGAGATTTCTTTTGGGGGCAACGACAATGTTCTAAAATTAGACAGTGATGATGATGCACAATTTTGTGAATATACAACATGTTGTATACTTTAAAAGAATGAATTTATGTTATGTAAATTCTATCTCAATAAACCTGATATTTAAAAAATAATCTAGACCATAGGTAAGAAACTTGTTTGGTAGTGGGCCAAAGAATAAATGTTTCAGGCTCTGAGGGCTGCATATAGTTTCTGTCACATACACTCTTCTTTCATTTATTTATTTTTTACACAACACCTTACCAATGGAAAAACCATTCTAACTTAAAACAGGCTTTGGGCCAGATGTGACCCATGGGCAATCGTTTTCCCACTCTTCTTCTTGACCATTAGTTCCCAAACTTTGTTCATCTTTTGAATCACCTACAAACTTGAAAGTACAGATGCCTGAATTCTACCCTGACGTTCCCAAACAAAATGTGAGACTCTATTTTTAATTGCATACCTGTGAGGTTCTTAAGTACACGTGTACACTAAAAAGTGTAGAAAAATCTAACTGAGTATATTTATTATAATTATTATATTCCTGATGGCCCAAATTATCTGTCAGTCTGACTCACAATTCCTTCCATAAATCATGATGCCAATGATGACTTGGTATCAGAGCCTCCAATTTGCTGTCCATATTTCATAACAAAATAATTCCTCTTTACATTAACATATATCAGTATATTAATCTTTTTACTTATTTATTATTGGTAAAGGCCACATTTTCCTTAAACTTTTTGCCATTACATTAGCATTTCTCAAAGTATGTACTAGAGCTAGTCCTATGAAATGTTGCAAATAAGTTTAGAAAAATATTAAATAGAGAACTTCCAGTTGGAAATGTTCCATATCCATTTAAAAATTAAAATATTTTAGCTCTCTTGCAAAAAGAAATCTACTTCATTTTAACACAGTGTTTCTTACAATTTTTCCCCCTTATTCAACAGTACTTCCCTTTTAAAAAAATACTTATTAGTGTCTTAGTCACATACTTTTATAACCCTTTTATTAGGTTGTTTTATTAGGGATACTCTAGCTTGACCTGTCATTAGAGGCTATAAATACTATTAAGACAAAAGGTGTCCACTTAGTATTCACACACGTATCTGCTGAAAAACAAGAACAGATTAATAAGGAAAGAGCACATTTATTAAAAATGAAAATATGGATATTAATCTTCTAAGACTAGATCCAATTCATTTGTATTTCAACAGGAATCTATGAATTTAAGAGGAAACTAAATATTTTCTGAATCATTGAATAAGGACAGTTTCTTCATCAAGAAAATTATATGGAACTGAAATCTTCATATATATTATCTTTTTAAAACAAGATGAAATCTGTAAATTTCTCACAGAGATCATTCCCTATAGAAAGTGTTGCTGCTTGGATACTTCCAATTTCAGGTGAAAATCATAGAGAAATTATACTTGAATTTGGAAATATGCAAACCATGAAATGATATACGGACATGGCTATAAAACTTAAATAAGTCAGAGTATTGAGTTCATATTTAAATCTCAAGAATAACTCTAAATTAATAGAGAATGTATTTAAACATTTATTTTAAGACATGAAAGACATACAGAAAAGTTCCTATCATTATTTTGTAGTGTTATTATTTCACTGAATTTTCTTACTTTTGGAGAATAACAGAACAAGTTTTTTATATATTTATTAATTCAAATAAAAACTCTTTCAAATCAAGTGCTGTGCCATGCATAATTCACTAGAGTTAAATCACTACTTGATAATGTAATTGATGTGAGAAATACATAGAAACATAACATGAAGTAAATATAAAGGACCATATAGTAATATAATCCCTAATGACATATATTTTAGAATTATTAATCATTTATAAAAAGAGTACAGAAGTTGTGAAATGGGTATCATATATTCTTAAAACATTTACACTGTAATTATCCCTTTCTGTAATTGAAGTTTTTGAAGACTTAAACGTTTTCATAAATGGTTTGCATTACTTACTTAAAGAATGGTAGAGGATAAAGAAGTTTCTAAAATAATTTTTTTTCTCCTCTGTTTAGTAGTTATCACAAACATCTATTGATTCTTTAAGAGATGGAATTAAAACATATTTATAGTACCATATCTGACTTAATGTTTTTCATTTCCTATGGTAAGTAGCATATAATTTGCTCCATAAATATGATGTAAAAAATTTCTGACAATATGGTACAGTGACATGGGCTGCTGGTTTCTCCATTTCAACCTAAGTCTGGAAAAAGCAAAATAGGGGCAAAGGCCTAAAAATAATTCAAAAACTTCTTATGACTCTCTTATGGCTAGTTAATATGAATAGCACTGGGCTGGTGGTAAGGTGTTTTTAAAAGGACTCAGGCTGAGAAGGGTTGAGATCCAGGGAGCAAGTATAGTTTGTAAAGATATTTGCCTACCCTATGCCTAGTTCAAGGGAGAATTTAAACCCTCACCAAGCTCTAGGAACTTTGACCCTGACTGGAATGAAGGGTGCACAAGAGGGTTATCAATTTCTGGTAAAACTAAAGTCTTCCTTCTCCTGTTTCTCTCGTCAAATATTAAAGATTAGAGTATTACATTATTTATAAATATTAAAATGTAAAAGCAATTAATATGAGAATAAATAAGCAGTTCATTAGAAAATTCAAATATAAAAATAAAGATATGACCCAAATTGCTTGAGACAAGGAGATAGGAATATGAATGTGAGCTTATAAGGAATGTCAGTGAGAAAGTCTAACATTTGTCTACTTGGATTTAGAGAAAGAAGAGTGAGAGATTAGGACAGAGGCAAAACTAGAAGAAAAAAAATGTTTCAAGATAGATGAAAAACTTCAATTCAAATACACAAGAATATCTATAAACTCCAAGTAGAGTAGTCAATAGTACCTATATAAAAGTTTAAAGACACTTCAAAGGAATATATAAAGATTTAAGGGAGAAAACAAAATAGTTTACCTTTAGAGATAATTTGTACTAACTTCTCAAAATCAAAAATAAAATCCAGAAAACAAAGAAACTTTAAAATATATAAATTTATATAAATATAAAAATATATAAATTCCTAGCTACAATTTTGTCCTCAATGAAAATATTTTAATAATATTAGATAAATAGACCTTTTTTTTTACCAAAGAAAAACAGTAAGAGTTTGTACCCAGCGAAATCTCGTTGCATATAAATGAATGAATTAATAAATTAAATAAAACAAAGAAAGTTATTTCAGATAGAAGGTTAGATTGAAGAAGAAATAGAGAAAAAAGTTGTATACAGAAACATAAGCAATCCCTTTGTAAATTGACACTAATAATGATTTTGAGGTTTGAGAAATTAAACTGAAATTAAAATATACAACGACAGTGCATGCATTGACAAAGGGTGAATAGAATTAAAATGTTTTGATTTTTATTTATTAATCAGAAGGTGAGTAGGAAGACTAGCAGACCCACAGTCACTGATGTACAAATATCAAACAAAGAAAGTTTTGAAAACATATATTTCTAAAAAATTTAGTATCAACTCATTTAGTACCAAATCCAGGGCTGAACTGAAACTAAGTTAATGATCATTTTCATTTATCTAATTTAGTTAAATGACTATAGTTTCACTACATGTTAATGGATTTTAGTTAATGTTAGAGTTTTTATCTCACTCAAGAGAGTCTAGAACTTGTTTGAATTAAACTGATGTTCACCAGCACAGCTTTTATTTTCTATAACAAGCTGATGCTCTTCCAATTCTGTGTTTAGACATAGGATTGAGATCAGCATAGGCAGACAAACTATGCTGAGGGAAAGAAAAAACAATAAAGCTTTTAGAAATCAAAATGTCAAGACTTGCAGATTATCAACCACATGCCTAAATCTCACCACAGAATATTATCTGAGTTCTGGGGCTCATCAAGAGGGCAGGGTCTAGAGTTACAGCCTTTTTAAAGACAGTCTGCCTAAATAAAGTAAGACAGTCTGCCTTTATTGTCTGTCACTGTGCTCAAGGAGCAAAGCATAGAGCTAGTTTTTTCCTACAGGTATATCCAGGATATTTGCTCTGCGCTGGGGTAGGAGACTGAAGACTGAAGATACAGACCAGGAAAATGTTCAAGGATAACCATCAATATACTGTAGGATGAGGCCACAGAAATCTGATAAAGTCTCAATCGAAAGCCCAAGAACCCATACTCAAGGAACAAGGATGAAGTTGAAGTATGTCAAGTATCTTCAAATTTCAGTCCAGCACTGACCCACTGATGTCCGTATTTGGATTGAAATGAAAATACTCTAGTACTGTCTGCATAACAGAAAAAGTAAGAGAATTTTGGTGAAAAAAATAAAATTTTGGATTTTCTTCAGTAGCATTATACATAGTTTAGCATATTATAAAAATTACTAGACATTCAAATAAACCAAAATAGGACAGATATTTTAGAGAAAATTAACAATAAAACCAAATATACAAGTTGTCAAGAATTTGGAGTTAGCAGAAAAATGAATAAAACTTTGATTAATATAGTAAAAAACAGGTGAAGTAATGGCTAAAATAGATAAAAGAGAGGAGAATTTTATCAGAAATTTGACATTTTTAGAATAATCATAATCCTTGTAGAATGAAAAAAAATCAACGTGTGGAATTAGCTAAAGGTATAGAATTAAGAGCAGGTCAAAATTTTAGGTCTAATATTTACTTGTCAAGTTGATAATCAAGTGGAAATTATTCCTGTGTAAAACACATCACCATCCTACAAATATTCAGTTAAATTTGAATTAGTCATAGTCTTGATGTGCACAGTGATGCAGGAGGAAGCATTTGAAATAGCTTCCATTTATAAGTTTAAACTATAAATTTTTACTGAAGTCAAATTAAATGCTTGTGTTGAGAACTTATTGCTCAAGTTGTTCATAGTCAATCAATCTCCTTAGGAAGTATTATTTAGGCTGCTAAAGATTTGAATTAAAGAAAAGGGTATGTAATTAGTATAATGACCTGGGAAAAAGATTATTATGAATAAAAATCTGTCATTAGGGAACTCCATCTATGGATGGGCTTATTAGTAACCTTAACTTTAAAACTCTAGAATTAAAAAAAAAAAGACCAAATATAAACTATTAAAAAAGAGCACAGTACCTGAAAATATAAATGTTCCCCCTTATTTTATTTAGGCAGACTGAAACTTAAAACAATTATCCCCATATATACCTTGGTTTAGATTTCACGTAGCTTATTTTTGACTACAGAAAAATAAATAAAAATGAATGTCTTCAAGAAATTTTGGAAAACAATCATGAGCTGTCTATTGAATCTACTAGGCTATTTTACAGTGATAAACTCATATTCTCTTTGGCCAGTTATTCACTTTTCCCACAGAAATAAAAGGAATAATTACTAAGGATCTCACAATATTGTTTTTTTGTTGTTGTTGTTGTTGGTTTTGGGTTTTTTTTTGCGATACGCGGGCCTCTCACTGTTGTGGCATCTCCCGTTGCAGAGCACAGGCTCCAGATGCACAGGCTCAGCGGCCATGGCTCACAGGCCCAGCCGCTCTGCGGCATGTGGGATACTCCCGGACCGGGCAACGAACCCATGTCCCCTGCATTGGCAGGCGGACTCTCAACCACTGTGCCACCAGGGAAGCTCACAATATTGTTTTTGATAACAAAAAACAGGTAGTGCTCCTAGTACCCATCCCTAGGGAGATGGTTAGATAGATTATACTCTACCTATGCTATAAAATACTTAGAAGCATTTCAAATGAATAAAGTAGATATATATGTACCAAAATGCAAATGGAAACATGATACATTTTTTAAAAGATATGAAAATTATATTCAATATTTACAAGAAAAAAAAGAGCAGGTCAACACAGAAAAATAAAGAATTAAGAGACTAAAAGAAAAAAAATATAAAATACTCAAACTGAAGAAGCAAGTGAAAAAAAAAAGAAGAGAAAGAGAGAGAATCAGATAGAGGAATTCAAAAAAGGTGATAGATGAGAACTGATATGAGAAAGAAACTGATTCAGGGTGAGTGAACTTACTGCAGGGTATAAAGAATAATATGCCTAGATATATCATAGCAAAATTCCTGAAAATCAACGATCTTTTAAAAATCATAAAAATAGCAAAAGTAAAAGACGTTTCACTCCAAATAAGCAATAAGACATAATTGACTTCTTAAGAGAAGCAAAGGGAAGGCAAGAGACAATGGGATAATATTCTTAAACATTAAGGGTAAAAAAAGGGGACATTTAAAGTTGCTAAAGACATTTTAAAAATAAAAGTGTAAATGTTATCTCCATAAATGAATAACTTTTCATGAGACTTGCAAAAGAGTCACTACTCTTATGTGGTTTTAAACAAGATTTTTGGTTTTTATTACACTATTACTTTGTTTTTTCAACACAACTATCTTATCAACATGGAGTACCTGAAATTTTTAATCAGAGCACAAAAACTGAAAAATACAAAATTTGATTGCCTAAGTACTTCTGATCACTAACATGCATTACTAAAAGAGAGAGAAAAATATTTAAAACAGTCACAATTAGAAGGGAAATAATGTTAACCAATATAGCACATAAAGAACTAACAAAAAAGTAATTCATACAGTCAATATAAAAGGAAACCACAGAGAAAATGGACTAAAGGTTTGAATAGACATCTGACAAAACAGATTGCACAAATGGTCTATAAATGTATGAAAAGTTGTCAAAATGTGTTACAGATCAGGGCACTGAAAATTAAAGCCCATCCATTATGTTATCAGAAAAAAAATAAAAATTAAAAAAATTTTAATGGACAACTTTGATTTTGATAATGAGTTTGAATTCCTGGAACATTTATCCATTGTTTGTGGGAGGATAAATTGTCAGTAACTGGCATATTTTGACCATTTCATATGTCATGGCCCAGCAGTTTTACTATGACACAGAATATATAACTTAGGTAAGTACTATACTGGAAGGTTTTCAAATATGCTCAACGACATGCATTGTTTATAAAAGCTTAAAACTAAAAAGAGTTCATATATCATGAAATAGAAATAACAACAATAAAATAGATAAATACACTGTTATATGCTCATCCAACAATTTGAACAGGTGCCTGAATGCATAGATGTGAAAGCTGTGCATATATCTTGAGATAAAAGCCTTTTAAGCAGCAGGAATAGCTAAAGCAAATGTACAAAAGTGCAACTGCACCTAGCACATTAAAGGACCCACAAAGTATCCAGAGAATTACAGTAGAATGGGAGGTGCAGAAAGGTAGAAGTGCATATCAAAGAGGTAATGAGGGAGAGACAGTTTATATAAACGTATGTAGCTTATTCTGAGAAGAGAATCTACTGTATAGTTTTGAGTAGAAGTGTGATGTTGTCTGATTTAAGTTTTAACAGGATAATTTCAAAACAAATTTATAGTGAATAAGGATGTAAATGTGTTTCCAAGGGAAGTATTTTTGCAGTTATTGCAATAATCCTGTTGGGAGATAACAAGGATTTGGAGTAGTAGCTTAAAACAAAGAAGTTGAAAAGATGGTCAAATTATGAATATGGTTAATGGATGAATAAGCAATATGAAGAGTTTGGATGTTCAAGATATTTGGGCCTATTATGATTCTATTTACTGAAATCAATAAACTCTTGAAATGTCAAGGACTTAGCATTTGTACATTTCCTGCACACGTTTCAATCTGCTATGTATTTTTCTGGACAGGAGTATTGCATCCAAGCAGTAAAGTAGGGATCCCAACTCCTTCCATCACAGGGCTCCCCTTGTTACATACTCTCTGGGTTGTCTGCATACCACCCATCAGAGCACAAAGGAGCATAGAGGATTCTAAGTGATATTTATCTTTACGCTAGAACTTAAAGTGGCATAATTCACTTCAGCACACATTCTAAAGGCTAAAATTAGTAACATTCTCTCATCTACCACAGAAACTAGAACATGTTACCTAGAAGAGGGAATAAGTTTTGTTAGTCTGGCAGCTTCTACCACAGCCTAAGTAACTGACTGAATGAAAGTGCAGTTTACTCAGAAGAAGAATACAGATAGAGCTGGGTTTTGTGGGAAAAAATCGGGACTTCCAGTCTGGACATATGAAGCTGTAGAAATAGTTTAGATATCTGAGTGGAGGTGTTGTTGATAAGGGACCTGGATGTGTGTATCTGCAGGGGAGGGAGAAACCTTGGCAGCTCATTAAATTGGCAAAGAGCCAATACATAATTAAAATCACCTATAGCATGAGCACTGGAAGGGAATTGAAGATGATACCCTGGTAAGCTCCATTGTTGAGTCCAGGGAAATGAGGGTAATTTAACAAAAATATCTCTGGTAATGGAAGGCTGAGGTCATGTGTAAGTTTTTTTATTTCATACTTTCAAATTTTGTCAGTGAAATAAGAATCAAAGTCATCAGTTGAGAATGAGATTCTAGGAGGCATTTGAAAAGGAGAGAGAAGTACGAATTAAGAAAATGAAAGAGGAAATGGACTTGTCGAAATACAGTAGAACTGATAGGCATCAACAAGGGCATAATTGATGTTAGACTTTCCAAATTCAAACCATAAACAAGACCAAAAGACAACCCTCAGAATGGGAGAAAATATTTGCAAATGAAGCAACTGACAAAGGATTAATCTCCAAAATTTACAAGCAGCTCATACAATTCAATAACAAAAAAAACAAACAACACAATCCAAAAATGGGCAGAAGACCTAAATAGACATTTCTCCAGAGAAGATATACAGATTGCCAACAAACACATGAAAGAATGCTCAACATCATTAATCATTAGAGAAATGCAAATCAAAACTACAATGAGTTATCATCTCTCACCGGTCAGGATGGCCATCATCAAAAAATCTAGAAACAATAAATGCTGGAGATGGTGGGGAGAAAAGGGAACCCTCTTGCACTGTTGGTTGGAATGGAAATTGATACAGCCACTATGGAGAACAGTATGGAGATTCCTTAAAAACTACAAATAGAACTACCATACAACCCAGCAATCCCACTGCTGGGCATATACCCTGAGAAAACAATAATTCAAAAAGAGTCTTGTATCACAATGTTCATTGCAGTTCTATTTACAATAGCCAGGACATGGTAAGCAACCTAAGTGTCCTTCGACAGTTGAATGGATAAAGAAGATGTGGCACATATATACAAGGGAATATTACTCAGCCATGAAAAGAAACGAAATTAGGTTATTTGTAGTAAGGTGGATGGACCTAGAGTCTGTCATACAGAGTGAAGTAAGTCAGAAGGAGAAAAACAAATACTGTATGCTAACACATATATACGGAATCTAAGGGGAAAAAAAAAGGTCATGAAGAACCTAGGGATAAGACAGGAATAAAGACACAGACCTACTAGAGCATGGACTTGAGGAAATGGGGAGGGGGACGGGTAAGCTGTGGCAAAGCGAGAGAATGGCATGGACATATATATACTAACAAACGTAAAGTAGATAGCTAGTGGGAAGCAGCCGCATAGCACAGGGAGATCAGCTGGGTGGTTTGTGACCACCTGCATGGGTGGGATAAGGAGGGTGGGAGGGAGGGAGATGCAAGAGGGAAGAGATATGGGAACATATGTATGTGTATAGCTGATTCACTGTTATAAAGCAGAAACTAACAAACCATTGTAAAGCAATTATACTCCAATAAAGATGTTAAAAAACAAAACAAAAAACCCCAAAGACTGCTCAGCAAGGTTTTATATTTTCTTAACTATCCACCTTTGTTAGCCCTACTGTGGACACAAATTGGGGTTTTCCAGAATGGCATTATGAAAATAGTGGTTTGTGGCAAGGTAATTGTGTTTGTGTATAAGTGAGTTTTATGATGGTGAAATATGGAATCTAAGCAGCAAGAAGACAGATGTAGAAGAGTCTAAAATGTTAACTAGAGAATTAGGATGTTGAAAGAATGTATGTGTAGGACAATATAAAGGTGACAGAATTGATAGAATTTGAAACTTCATTGCTATAAATAGATGAGTACATGAAACATTATACTTTCTTCATTGATGAAATGATTTAACATTATAATATTTTATTTACTTCACATTGTTCAATACATTAAATGTAATCCCTATAATAATTATAGCAGGACTTCACTGATGGCCTCAAACAACTTACCCTATAAATTTTTGAGTGTATAATGATCCATGCATAACTGATTACCACAAAAGCATATGGGAAAAACAATATAGTTCTGACAGTGAAATTAGCAAACAATGACACAGGATTGGAAGTTTAGTACTAGATGCATGTACATATGAGAAATGGTAACATGATAAAAGTGATACCACATATCAGTGGGAAAAGGATGAATTTCTAATGAATCATTTGGAGAAAAAAAACTTTACCATTTAGAGAAAACTAGAGCTACACATTTATGCTATGCTACATAGAAAATATACCCCAATAATTTAATGGTCAAAATGTAAAAGAGAAAACTGCTTGTTTAATCAAAGAAAATTCAGAGAACTTATTTATTACTTAGGGATAGAGATGGATGTATTAAACAAATCCCAAGATAATATATCATAAGCAAAACTATTGATTTGACTAAATTATAATAATTAAGAATTTCTGTTCAGTGAACAACTATCCTGAATAAGAGACACAAGTGTAAGATGTTTGCATCATCTAAATCTGAACAGGGATTAACCTCTAGAATTTAAAAGTATTCCTCCATACACTCAAAGTGAGTATTAGAAAATTAGGGATAGTGAATAAAAAAGAAATCTGTAGAACTGATAAGTCCATTGATACTTTGGGAAACAATTGTCTACTATATTGTTTGTGGGTCTGTAGGGCAATATAATCATTCCAGAGATCAACCTCAGAAGAATATAATGAAATTAGGCAAATCTTCACCCTAGGAACCAGCTTCCTTTCTGCATATATACAAATGGAAATGTTTTCCTTGGTCCACAAGGAACATTTGTGGAGATTTTCCTTTCAGTGTAGTTTTGTCTAATTGGTTATCGAAAACCAGGAGTGTTTCTTCAATAGGGGTAGGTATAGGTAAAGTGTGATGAATGCACACAAAGCAATGTGCTCAGCAATTAAAAGCAATGAATTTATAAGAAGTACCAACGTGGCTGGAGAACATAATGGTACACACATCACATGATACTGAATAAATGCTACATAATGCTATATACATAATGCTGAGTGATAAAACAAAACAAAATAAAACAAAAAAACGAATGGGGAAAATTTTCCAGCATCATAAACTACAATTAAAACTATACACACAAAAAATTATACTATGTATTTTTTAATGAAAGAGATATGTTCTAAGATGTTTACCCAACACATGGAAGTAGTGTATAGTTTCGAGAAGAGGGGAACAGTAATGTGGATAACAGTAAAAAAAAAGAAGAAAAAAGAAAAGAAAACTAGAGTGGACTTGCACAGACAATGGTAGTATGACCCTGAGAAAGGTAATTATCAAGCTGTACACATTTGACATCTAACTAAAGACATATTTGATATATACATAATTTTTACTAATTTTTTCTTATTTTCCAGACAAAACCATATTTTCTATTCTTGCCCCATTTGGCGAAGATTTTATTTCTAAATTACAAGGATTTATGGACATTTGAACTAAAGCTGTAAATTCTTTTAAGAGCAGGGTATTTATAAAAATTGACATAATTTATGTCTGTCCGTTGTGCAAGTAAATTATGTTTCTTGCATCACAACTACATTAGGTTTCTTGTTTTGCTCTTTGTGACTTTTAAATAAATTAATCTAAATAAAAATTAACACTATTTCAAAAGATTTTTTAGTATTCTCTCCTTTTAGCTTGTATCCTATGATCTCAAACGTGTTTCAAAAAGAGAGCATTTTCCCTTTGTTGTTTTGTTTAACAATGAGAGAGTCTGAGGCAGCAGATGAGATTTGTACATAATATGATTTTATATTTAAATTCAAATTTCTTTAAATCCCTATAACTAGTCCCTGAGAAACACTGGATTTAATATGAGTTCTGCAAATCAGCAACTTTGCAACCACCAGTTTATATTGTATTCCTAGTATTTTTAAAATGCTTCTAACACAAGAAATATGGTTTTAATAAAGCACAAATTATATTTTCTTCTACTGAATAAATTGAAATGTAACCATATTTGTATTGGTAGATTTCACCATATCGTTAATATTTAGAAATATTTCAGTATGTGTTTTTCACTTAGAATTACCCCAAATATTGAAAGTTAAATAGCACTTTTCCTTTCCATTTTCAAATTGCTTTTTCCCTTGTCTTGAACTTGAATTTAGGAATGGCAGAATCTCAATAGAGGTAAAGGGTAATTTCCCACAAAACCTGGCTAATTTATAGCTTTCAACACACCAATGACCCCTGCAATTTGGCAGTTGCTTCATTAATTCCTTTACACCTGCTCCATTTATCTTGCAAAAAAAAAAAAAAAGACAGATAAAAGGAAAAATCCTCTCTCACTGAAGCTATTTTGAAGGAAAGTCCTTCATAAAGTGAACTGTAACAAGCATCATGGAGAACAAAAAGACAATAGTGTCAGATGAATGTTCCCAGTTTGTCACTGGGATGGAGAAGGAAAGTTTGAAAGACCACAGTTTTGGGGAAGAAGTTTTTTCTACACTTTGAAGTGCTATGCCTATTTGAAGGAGACTTCAGTTTTTCACTGGGGACTGCCATTTGGTTTATACAATTTTAGAATTTAAAAAACAAAAATAAGAATAGTCTGAGTGATTTAAAAAAATAATGTATTCTCATACTTGATGATAAATTATATAGGCACCCTAATTATCTATATGTCATCTATCTATCTATCTATCATCTATATATCAAAAAAAAGTAAAAACAGTTTTAGGCTACATATATTTTATGTTTTTATAATGCCAAGCAATTTATTTCCATGAAATATAAACTGTAACATGGATACTTCTAGCAACATAGAAAATGTACAAGGAGTTGCATAAATTAAAACATTTTAATGTCACATTTAGGAAAACATTTAGTTAGCTGGTTAACTGTCCAAGCAGTTCATTCTCTAGTTTTTGGCAATTATTTCTTTTTTCACATACTGTGGATTCCATGAAAACAAATGCAGTTTGTGTTTTTGTTCCTATTTTAAGGTAAACAGCTTGGATTCGTGGTCTCTAGTAGGTTCAGTACATTTTAAAAAATACTCAGTAGAATTAATAAAAATATATTAAGAAGAGCTTTTGAGAATTTGCATTATTGATATAAAGTAAGAGAGGGTGTAAAGTCAAATTAAATATAGCTATAGGTTTCAATCTCAATATCACTATTATTTTATTAAAGATGATTGATGATTACTGGAGACTGTGGGGGTTTAATTCTTTGGTAAGATCTCCATGCCAATATTGCTAAAAGAAAGTTTTAACTTACACAGAAGATGTTTCCATTCTTGTGTTACCTGGATATACTAAGTTCACAGATTCATACCACTACTATCAACAGAGACTGAATAAGAAAATATTAATAAATCACATTACATCCATAATAATTAAAATGAAAAAAACTGAAAAATCACACTACAGATTTATACAGCACTGGAGCTTTTTTATAGCCCAATCTATATTATTTAGTTATAAGAATTATAACATAAAACATAATTAATATTGGGTTGACCAAAAGTTTCGTTCATTTTTATCTGTAAGATGGCTCTAGTAGCACTTAATTGTCTTTAACGTCATTCAAAACAATTTTGTTAGATGGTATTGTGACAGCTGTCATATCAGCATGCATTTTAAAAAAGACATCAAAATTGAATTTTTGTGTAGCCATTTTAATATTGAAGATGGAAGAAAAAAGCAACATTTTGGGCATATTATGCTCTATTATTTCAAGAAAGGTAAAAACACAACTGAAATGCAAAAACAAGATTTGTGCAGTGTGTGGAGAAGGTGCTGTGACTGATCGAATGTGTCAAAAGTGGTTTGCAAAGTTTCGTGCTGGAGATTTCTCACTTGACGATGCTCCACGGTCGGGCAGACCAGTTGAAGTTGACAGCAATCAAATCAAGACATTAAGAACAATCAACCTGATACCATGCAGAAGATAGCCGACACACTCAAAATATCCAAATCAAGCAAATGAAAAGTGGACAATGTATGATAATGTGGAATGGAAGAGATCGTGGGGTAAGCGAAATGAACCACCACCAGCCACACCTAAGTCTGGTCTTCATCCAAAGAAGGTGATGTTGTGTATATGGTGGGATTGGAAGGGAGTCCTCTGTTATGAGCTCCTTCCAGAAAACCAAACGATTAATTCCAAGGAGTACTGCTCCCAATTAGACCAACTGAAAGCAGCACTTGATGAAAGTGTCTGGAATTAGTCAACAGGAATGCATAATCTTCCATCAGGATAATGCAAGGCCACATGTTTCTTTGATGACCAGGCAAAAACTGTTACAGCTTGACTGGGAAATTCTGATTCATCTACCATATTTATCAGCCTTTGCACCTTCGGATTTCCATTTATTTAAGTCTTTACAAAATTCTCTTAATGGAAAAACTTTCAATTCCCTGGAAGACTGTAAAAGGCACATGGAACAATGCTTTGTACAAAAAGATAAAAATTTTGGGAAGATGGAATGGTGAAGTTGCCTGAAAAATGTAGTGGAACAAAAGGGTGAATATGTTGCTCAATAAAGTTCTTGGTAAAAATGAAAAATGTGTCTTTTATTTTTACTTAAAAAACTAAAGTACTTTTTGGTCTACCCAATATTTCAGATTCTAGAAAATATTTATGGCTTATATGATTTTAAAAATAACTCATAAACAGGTATTAGTAACAGAAAAAGATTTAAACATAATACATATGCATGCTTGATTTTGCATTACTCTCTCTTTATTTTTACTGATTCAAATTATTTTCTAATTTAAATTAAGGTACACTGTTAATTGTGCTGGATATCAGCAGAAATAGAAACAAAGACTGAGAAATCTACTTCTTTCATAAGCAGAGTATGAAGGACTTCCCTGGTGGTGCAGTGGTTAAGAATCTGCCTGCTAATGCAGGGGACACAGGTTCGAGCCCTTGTCCGGGAAGATCTCACATGTTGCGTAGCAACTAAGCCCATGTGCCACAGCTACTGAGCCTGCGCTCTAGAGACCATGAGCCACAACAACTGAGCCTGTGTGCCACAACTACTGAAGCCCATGCGCCTGGAGGCTGTGCTCCACAACAAGATAAGCCACCATGGTAAGAAGCCTGCACACTACAACAAAGAGTATCCTCTGCTTGCCGCGACTAGAGAAAGCCCACACGCAGCAACAAAGACCCAAAAATAAATAAATAGATGTATTAAAAAAAATAAGCAGAGTATAAAAAACATTGATACAACTATTGGCAATATGGTGTCATATTTATGATTTAAATAAATTATATTATTATTTAGAAAATTGTGATTTTTATAAATGGAAACTAGTCGATGGGAAAATTGTTCTTTTCAGTGTGAGACTGGACTGCTTCTTTAGAAATAATTACAACCTCCCTTCCTAGGTGACTTCCTAGGAAAGAAATAGTATTTCATGTAGTTATTTCAAAATATCATTTACTATTTAAGTTAGATTCTATTAAAATGTTCAAAAATTATTTTTTTGCCACAATAAAGCATATAGTTAGGGTAATACATTCCATTTTTATACCTGGAAGTTACTTAAATATAACAATTGTACAAAAAGAAATAAAATCTAAGTCGAATACACAACTCATCCAGGAAAATTGAGCTACTGCTGGACCAGAATCATGACTAGAATCTATAATCTAGAACAAGGACTAGAATCTTGGTATATAAGTTATCTATTGCTGTGTAACACACACCTAAAAGTAGTGGTTTGATATCTGTAAGACAAAACCCATTAATTTCACTACTTCCTTTTTAGAATTATCTAGACACTTCTTGACTCTTTACAGTTCTATATAGAATATGTTTGTTTTCATTTTTTTGAGAAAATCTAATTTTTAATTCCTCCATTTTGTTTATTTTATTTTAATTTTTATGGTGCTTGTCTTCCTTGTGTGTTTTTAAATTTTTATGTGATAATTCACTTTCTGCTCGGGTTCTCTTCCAAGGAGGTTTGCCCATGAAATAGTATAAACATTGCCTATGAGTTGGCTTTTTGTTGTTCACATCTCTTATAAAACGATCTCACATATTAGCAGCTAAGCTCTGGACTCTGAATCACAAAAAGTTCATTTCCAGACTTGCACCAACAAGGGACCAACATTCGGTCTTGGCTTTTATAATGATTGGTTTTACCTAAAATTATGGGCCAGCTTATTGCCAAATTCAAAAATTGGCAAGTAGATTTATCCCAGCCAAGTTGAAAATCATTCTATAGACCCTGTTCATCAGGATTATTGAGTTGGACTACAATAACTTTCTACTTTGTAGGCTATAATATTTTAGGCTACACTGCTCATGGACTTTTCCTTTATGGACCACAAAGATGTGTATTTCTTATATTCATCTATATCTATCTATCTATCAATCTATCTATCTATCCTATTTCCTATCTTATTACTTTTTAATGTATTTCCTTTCAAAAGGTAGGAGACCTTTTTCAAGAGGGTTTATAGAAGGACTTCTCACTAAGAAGTCACTTGAGGCAAGTAAACATTCATTCATCACTCCAATAAATGTTTGTGGTGGACATAAAATGAGTTAGATGGGAGTATTACAAATGTTAGAAAACCTCGTGCCTATCTTGCCAGTTTTGACAACATGGATGGACCTTGAGGACATTACACTAAATGAAATAAGTCAAAGACAATTACTGTATGATATCACTTATATGCAGAATCTAAAAAGCTGAACTCATAGACACAGAGTAAACAAGGGGCTGGAGGATGGGGGAGATGAAGAGATATTAGACAAAAGTTACAAGCTTTCAGTTACAAGATGAATCAGTTTTGAAGTTTGTATATCATAATTATAGTTAACAATACTGTATTATATACTTGAAAATTTCTAAAAGAGCAAATCTTTAATGTACTCATCACAAAAAAGAAATGGTAATTATGTAAGGTGACAGAGGTGTTAACTAATATTTTAGTGGTAATCTTTGTGAAATATGTAGGTGTATCAAATCAACACACTGTACTCCTTAAACTTACACAATGTTTATGTCAATTATACCTCAATAAATTTGAATACAAAGCAAGTCTTTTTCCTTAAAGATATTTCAGTTTTATTTTTCCAGAAATAAATAGTTTTCCAATGCAATTTGAGTAATAAATTTTGTTGAAGAGAATAAAAATGAATATCCCTTACAGGTGGCTAAACTAGATATTTTAAGTAAATAATTAAATATTACCATAGTTTTTTGTTTTGTTTTCGTATAACAGGGATTAATTCATGGATATAATCTGAACTTTAACAAAAGTCATTTCAGACAGTTTGGATAAGGAATCATCAGAATTATTTTTTCTTGGAAAATTGAATAATTTTTCAAGAAGCTAACTCAATTGTTCTCTTAAAAAGTCTCTCAAATATATTTGGTGCATTCTGAATCATAGTGAATTATTACATCATCTAAACATTTTTCAATGATAGCTTATATAGTTAGATTATGAAGCTATTTGTTACTCATTATAAACAGCTTGATGATAAAAATAATGGAAGAAAAAAGTTGAGTATACTATACATTAAAGTGCCTTATGAATTGCTGTCAACATTTTCATGTTCTATTTCTATAAAATGTAGTTAAATAATTTAATAAATTCTATAAATGTTACAAAATAATTTTCATGGAAAATGTATCTAATATGCTAATATCTAAAATAGTAGTGACAGAAGATTCTAATTTAACAAATGCTCATCAAGTTCATGAACTTGAAGAAATTCACTTTGAAACCAAACATAGAATGGAATGTGAAAATGTTATATTATCTGAGAGATTTTTTCCTTAGATATAGGAGAGATTTTCCTATCCTTACTCATAATTTTAACTGTAAAGTGTTGTAAAATTCTTATTAAAATATTACAAAATCAGATACCAACATATGAAACATTTCAATGTATAAAATGATAAAGTAGCTAATTTATTTAAAAACAATAAAAATAAAATTTAGGTTAGAAAAAATGCCAATAATCCAAATAAAAAAATAGAAAAAAAAGAGACCTAGAAGTCATTTTTCACACAAAAAAGAAAGCTAGAGATAATGAAACATGTAAATAGGTACCCAGCCTCACTAATAGAATTGTAGAATTTAAATTACAATGAAATAATAGGTGTTAGAAGTTTCAGACTACCTTGAATAAAAAGTACCCCTACTCTTCTTATAGTTTCTGAGCATTTGATGAATAAAATGGAATAATTATGGTTTCCAAAATAAACTGTAAAGCTGTATGTATATTGAAGTAAAGCTGTATGTACATTGAATGTTGGAATAAATATCAAAGAGACTTGGTAGCTCTCTCTCAGTGAAATCCTTGGGACAGGCCCTTCAAGATAGATGTACGTCCACATTGTAGACAAATCCACTCAAGTCTCTAGCTCCTGCTTGCCTAGCAAAGGAATACATAGAAATGCATGGGAATGTTTGCTAATCAGATCTACCCAAAGTAGGGGGCTTAACATCAACATGAATGCCCTTGGGATAAATTGTTCCTCAAGGAATCTAGTGAAGTAAATGTATCAGTGTCATATTTGTCAAAAAATAATAATGCATGATGTAAGAAAGAAGAAAGTTACTCTCATACACTTCTGATAAGTGTACTACTTACTTAGAGGTAAATTTAATAATATGAAACTCAAACATGAACATACTCAGTGACACTGACTATCCTAGCAACATATTTTAGATAGTACTTATCTGTGTGATGTCTTCTTCATCATGTATACAATTCTTATGTGCAATAAACTTGAGCTTGCTTTTTTAAAGGAACCAAGTATTTAGAATACACTCTAGTTTAATATGATAAAAACAATTTATCTTTAAGTGTAAATTTTTACCTGCTACTGTTGGTTTGAGATTGAAAACACATTTTGATGGCTAGTTGAAGAAAAAGAGTCCTTCATGAAATTATTTGCCTATTTCAATATTTTCTCAGTTTTATATACAGCTAAATTGTTAGGTACATAACTATTATTTTGCACACTTTGACTATTCAATATATTGAGTTTTGATTGAAATAAATGCCAGGACTTCACATTTGTAACTACTTCTGAAAATCAAAATAAGAAGATGAAGCCAACCAAGTAAGATTCAATAAAGAATATTTTAGAAAGTTCAGGATCTATACAAAATTCAGTCCTTTGAAGCAAAATGTGAATTCTGAAAGTTTGACATTAACTTGTGCTGCATTCTTATCTTTATGGGTGTCCAATTGAGCTGATCAGGGGATAAATTTTAAAGACAGCAATGCATTCAAATAAACTCCACAGGGAATAAAGAATGATGAAAAGTGATTCCCTCATGTTCCTTTGAAAGAGACATAAATATAAAATTGTACCCAAAAGAAATTAGCCAGAATACCAAAATGCTTTTTAATTCTATACATCACTTTTGCCTTTTTATGACAAATGCAAATATTATATATGTGGCTAATTAAGAAGTAAAAACATATTTAACCTTAAGAAAAAGTGTTCCATGAATCTTCAGGAATTCCTCTTCTGCAACCATGGTAGTGCAAAACTGTGTGCAGAAGATGCAAAAGAAACAGAGTTTGAATTAGAAGTGGAAAATACAAAGTGTTCCATTATTCAGTTATTTATCTGGAAAAAACTTTTATTACTTAAAAGTTACTAATTATATTTGTCCTCTTTAAGGTAGATAGTGATAAGAAAAAAAAATCAGTCCTTATTTATTCTCAGTCATCTACTCACCTATCTTCTCCCACTATTCCCGTCACTGTCATTACTTCCCCAAATATTACACACACCCCTTGATACCCCTCCAACTCACCAGTGCCCCTTAAGCACACTTTACCTAATTATTTATGTTTATATTATTCTATTCTTCTATTTAGATTGTATAGCTGTTCAAAGCACTTGCAGCCTTTCTCTGTGGTGGAAATTTACATCCACAACCCATAGACATAAGGTGTGGTCATCTGATTTACAGTAACAGACTTTAGGCAGGGCACTGAAGTTGGAGATACATCACATTTTTAAATTCATTTTTATTGGAGTATACTTGATTTACAATATCATGTTAGGTTCTGCTGTACAGAAAAGTGAATCAGTTATACAAATACATATATCCACTCTTTTTTATTATTATTTATTTATTTATTTTGCAGTATGCGGGCCTCTCACTGTTGTGGCCTCTTCCGTTGCGGAGCACAGGCTCCAGACGCGCAGGCTCAGTGGCCATGGCTCACGGGCCCAGCCGCTCCGCGGCATGTGGGATCCTTCCGGACCGGGGCACGAACCCACGTCCCCTGCAACGGCAGGTGGACTCCCAACCACTGCGCCACCAGGAAAGCCCTATCCACTCTTTTTTAGACTCTATTCCCATATAGGTCATTAGAGAGTATTGAGTAGAGTTGCCTGTGCTATACAGTAGGTTCTTATTATCTATTTTATATATAGTAGTGTGTACATGTCAATCCCAGTCTCCCAATTTATCCCTTCCCTCCCCTTTCCCCCTTGGTAACCATAAAATCATTTTCTACATCTGTGACTCTATTTCTGTTTTGTAAATAGGTTCATTTGTACATCACATTTTGTGTATGTTTTAATTTAAATCATTTGGATTGAATAAATTATTTTCTTTTGAGAGTTAAAAGGTAAGCAATTTTCTCTAAAGACAGCAAAAACACAGGAAAAAACAAATTCTAGGAAAAACACTGGTTTAAACACATAAAATATATTTTTAAAGCTAAAACAACTCAGATAAAGATTAAAGTAGTTAGCTGAGGAGCTGTCTATTTAGAGATATCAATTATGGAAGAGAAAGAAACCATAAGAACAGGGCCAAGAATCTGCTGAATTAAACTAAAACCTGGTCCTGGGCCCAATTTCATAGCAACATAGCATCAATAACAACAAATAAAGCCAGTAAATGACAAGATACAGTTGTAACTTGTGAAAGACCAGGTTAGAAATAGGGTAACTACATTTAGTGAGCATCTACTATACTCAAGGATCTTAATGTATAATACCTTTTATTACCTTATGCAATTTAATCACACAAAGATATGTAGTATTGCTGTACCATTTCGATTCGAGTAAAGTGAGGCTCAGAGAAGATAAAACTGCAGATTCTGCCCACCTTCAAAATTTGTATTCTTTATATAATGTTGCCAAATGTCTTAATCTTTAATTTCACAAAAGAACTACTAGCAGACATAATTTTGTTTTGTTTTGTTTTAGATCAAAACATTTATTTTTTGTGTTACAAAAACAAATCCAAGCAAGTAATGAAATAAACATTTTTAAGTGTCCCTTCCTAGGTTCTCTGTTCTAAAATTTAGTAAACAGTTCAAGATTAGGTTGCTTCAACCTTTGTTAAAACAGAGTTCTTTATGCTTTTGGAATAGAGTATAAAAATCATGTCTAGGAAGTGATTCCTCTATGATCTCGGAAAAGTCAATGTTTTTATTTGTTCCTCAGTTTTGGCCCTAAAGAGAACATGCTGACCTATGTAAGACTGTGACTTAGCAGAAATTCACTTAAGGGAAACAAAAAGGAACCAATCTAAAAGCATATGAAGTGAGAGTTTTACTAGATAATCTTTCTAGCTTTGTGATTTCTTATTTGCTTGTTTTATCTAAGTTTACTATTAAAATAGACACTATATTTAAGTCTCCTCATTTTTCAAATAGGATAAAATATAAATAAACAAAAATGAAATTTATAAGTGGATAGGCATAAAAGTAATATGGAAAATTAAATTTGTTGCTTGTCAATTTGATAAAATCAATTCTTAGCGAGCCTAGACAGAGAATTGTGAATACTAAATTGAAGCACATAACGTCAATCCCAGGAAGGCAAATAACCATATATCATTATTACCTAAGCATATGACATTGAATCCAAGCTCAGATTTACTTTTTTGTCCTACATTTAATATGAATAAAAATTTCCCCACAAGCATACACACACACACATATAATGCTCTCAGTTACACTTAAAAACACAAGGTCAAATTTCCTGAGTACTAAGTAGAACCAACAATGACATTGAATGTAGTTTAGAGAGGACTGTAAGTTTTAAAAGATTGCAATTCAATTTTAAAAATATAAAATTATCACTTTTTTATGAAGAATCTCATTTGGGATGTCTACAGGTTATTATGTAAGAAGACATGACAATGATGATGATGATGTAAATAAAGAAGAGATTGTGCAAATATCAATACCACAAAACCATATTTCTGAAAGAGCACCTAAAACTTACAAATGTATAATGTCTTAATTTCAAAAAATTAATTTCTTCATAGATCACTTTTTGCACTTGATACCTTGACTTACTGACAAATTTTTCTTTGTCTTTTGATTTTTTTTTTTTGGACCTAGAAAAGCAGAATAAGATATTTTAATCAAAATATAAAACATTAAAAACAACTTTTTTGACACTCAGTAGAAAAAAAATTATATAGGAAATTATTTTCCAAAGCCAAACTAAGCAACTTACTTTATCTCAACTTTCCCTTATTTTTTTTTATATACTTAGACACAGAATGAAGAGAAAAAATTATGAAAAAAAAAATCTGTAGGGAACTGACAGATAACTTTCGACATCTTTCTCTGTCAGTTAAACCCTGATTATCATCACAAAATCAAAATAGAAATGCTCCAGTGTCTTTTATTCACATGCATGTGTAATGAATGAATATATAGCTTAATGACTAAAATAGCAGTTATAGAATTAAGAGACTAACTCTACACCAGTTTTTGAGAGATAATTGTACATCTGTTTTAACTGGTGATAAAGAATTTTAATTGGCTTTAGCAAATGTACAACATATATTAAAATGAATTATTTGTTGTGAATACAGAAATACACAATATTCTTAATTATTAGTATTTATTACTTTGTTAAATATCAGGTTTTTTTTTTTTTTTTTTTGCGGTACGCGGGCCTTTCACTGTTGTGGCCTCTCCCGTTGCGGAGCACAGGCTCCGGACGCGCAGGCTCAGCGGCCATGGCTCACGGGCCCAGCCGCTCCGCGGCATGTGGGATCCTCCCGGACCGGGGCACGAACCCGCGTCCCCTACATCGGCAGGCGGACTCGCAACCACTACGCCACCAGGGAAGCCCAAATATCAGGTTTTTATAGGAGTGACCAATAATAGTATTATCTTATAAAAGGCTTTGTTTAAATCCTATTGTCTTGATAGTAGTGGTTGGTTGATGTTTATTGAATAACTATAAATCCTTCAGACCTACCATCAGCAAAGTCTGAGCAATCAGAGAAAATTCACTGCACCTTTGCAAAATGCACTCACCTGCCCCTTTTCTACGGTTTCCCAGCATTTCCATGATCTCCTTCCTTGACTTACTCTGATGAATAAAGTGTGGAAAGTACAATCAAAGTTTTGGGGCTCAACTTCTAGAAGAAAGTTAATATGGAGGTATTTGGCCTGCAGTACAGAAGAAGTGCAATAACAATTTGAGTACATTCTTCACAGAACAAAGGGCAGAAAACGTAGACTAACTGAAGATGCTGACTAGAGCAATTTCTTTCATTCTCAGCCTATTTGGTATACAAACAGCTATAGGAAAGTATGCTATACAGGAAATAAAAGATATGTTCTTAATGCTTTACATATATTTTTCCTTTAATATTCACTCCAGTCATATAGTGTGAATGCAATTATTGTCTTCATTTTACAAATGAGGAAACTGACATGTACATGATTAACTAATATTAGAACTAATCATGAAAAAGCCTGGGTTCAGATTCAATAAATATGATTGCCAAGACCCTATTGTTAACTACCATACTAAGGATTATACATATAATAGGAGTTCAAGAAGAAGTGAAGGTAGGGAACCTGACAGAAGATGAATAACTGAAGAGAAAAAGGCTAAGAATTTCAAAAACTGATGAAAGACAATAAATAACTGATTTTAAGAGTTCCTTTAAAGCCAATTTGAATAAGTACAAAGAGAAAACACTCCAAGGCACATAAGGGTAAACATACTGAAAACATATTTTATAAGGAATCCAGAAAATAAAGTCATATTATTTTCAAAGAAGAAATAATAAAACTAATGGTTGATTACTCAAATATAGAGCTAGAGGCAGAAGACAATTGTACAATGTCATCAAATTGCTGAAAGAGAAGAACTGCCCACCTAGAACACTATGTGACCCTCCCCTCCAAAAAGTCTTTCAGAGGTGAAGGAAATTAAGAATATTTTTCAAACCCAAAGTGGAGAGAATTAATCACTAGCAGCTCTGCAATTAAGAAAATGGAGATAAAAGGAAATGATATCAGGTGGAAGAATGGAAATATAGAGAGCAATGCATTTAAAGAGAGTGGATACATAGAAAATATAAATTATTGTAGACTATATAAAATAAGATTTTGTAGAGGTTAAATATATATAGAAATAAAATATACATAAAATATAATGCAGGTTTAGGGCAAGATGTAGTTAAAATGTTCCAAGATCACGCAGTTTTCAATACTTGATAGAAGTATTAATTGATATTAGACTTTAGCAACTAAATGGAGCATGTCATAATTTCTAGATAATCCATAAATGAGCCATGAAGAATGTGTTAATTAACATACTATAGAAGGAAAAATGAATAACAAAAACAAGTATTCCCAAAGAAGGCAAGGAAGATTAAAAAAATAATAACATAGAACAAGAAGAATAAAAAAATTTAAGTTGCACATAAAAAATGTATATCACAATAACACCAAATTAAAAATACACAGAATAAATAATTTAGTTAAGATACACACAATAAATATAAGGACCCAGAAATGTTGAAAGTAATAAAATAGGAAGAGATAGATCATGCAAGACTAACTGTGGTAGGCTGAATAATGCCTCTCCTCAAAATGGTCATGTCCTAATCTCTGGAACATGTAAATGTTACCTTATATGGCAAAAGGGACTTAGCAGATTTGGATACGGGAAGATTATCATGGATCTTCCAGATGGCCCTAATATAATGAAAGGGGTCTTCCTATAAAGGAGTCTAAAGGATCAAAAGGACAATAGTAAATGTGATGACAAAAGTAAGAGATGATAGTAATGTCAAGAAGGGGCCATGAGCCAGGGGATCTAGGTGGATGTTAGAATCTTAGAAAGGCAAGGAAACAGTAGTCCTCTTAGATGCTCCTCATTAACACCTTTACTTTAATACACCAAAACCGACTTTGGACATCCAACCTTCAGAAATATAAGAGGTATAAATTCGTGTTTGTTTTAAGTCACTAAATGTATGACACTTTGTCACAGCAGCAACAGATAACTAGTACACTAACCAAAAGAAAGTGGGAGTTGCTATAATAATAGAAGGAAGAATAGATTTTAGGATTAGAAGAATTACTAGATATACAGACAAATATTTCTTTAAAATGAGTAAGTCAATCCACCAGAGAGGCACGCAAATCCAAATCTGCATTCACCTATTACGTAACTTCCAAATATATGAAGCAAAATTGACAAAAACAAGAAGAAATAGACAAATTTGGATTCATAGGTAGATTGACAGAATATATATAATTGATATATATTGAAAATTGCTCATGACATGGGTATTAACCAAAACATTTCATATAGTGGGTCAAAAAGCAAGTGAACATAATTTTTAAGAATTAAAGAAGTATAAAAATATGAAAGTGTAGATACAAATGACAAATTAGAATAACAAAACTTAACAAAACTGACTAAAAATTATAAAATCCAAATAGATGTGTGCTATTAAATAAAGTAAAACTCTGATTATAAAGTCTTACAAAGTAATGCCCAGGGCCTACATAGGTGAATTCTTTCAAACTGAGTGGAATAATTACAGTAATATTAAAAAAAAAAATAGAGAAAATAAAACCAGGAAAATCTACTATTTTTCCAGGAAGTCAGCAAAATACAATACAAAAGGGTATTACATATAGCATAATACTAATACATAACAAATATTAGAGCCGTGGCTTTTATGAACATGGGTTCAAAATGATGAACAAAAGATTAGCAGAACAGGGACTTCCCTGATGGTGCAATGGTTAAGAATCCACCTGCCAATGCAGGGGACATGCGTTCAATCCCTGGTCTGGGAAGATCCCACATGCCACAGAGCAACTAAGCCCGTGAGCCACAACTACTGAACCTGGGCTCTAGATCCTGTGAGCCACAACTACTGAGCTGACGTGCTGCAACTACTGAAGCCCATGCACTCTAGGGCCTGCGTGCCACAACTAATGAGCCCGCATGCTGCAACTATTGAAGCCTGCATGCCTAGAGCCCATGCTCCGCATTAAGAGAAGCCACTGCAATGAGAAGCTGGCGCACTGCAACAAAGAGTAGCCCCAGCCTCACTGTAATTACAGAAAGCCTGAGAACAGCAACGAAGACCAAACGCAGCCAAAAAAAAAAAAAGATTAGAAGAAGAAACTCAATGTCATTAATTATTAATGTTAATGCTGGGTTGATTTCAAGAATGTGAGGGCCGTTTAATAATTGAAATTTAATCAATAGATTCACTACAGATCAAAATAAAGGATAAAAATCATATAAGAATAAAATTTTAAAGTAAATTAAGGATAACATTCTGATAATACCAGATGTAAAACAAATATTTTGTAAAATTCAACATCTACTATCTACTGAAGGTAAAAAAAAATCATGGAAACAAGGAAAAGAAAGAATTTAGGAATTTCCTTAATCTAATACAGAGTAACCACACAAAATCCATCAAAACACATCATGCTTAATTATGAATTATTGACAGTATTACTTCTAATGTTGGAAATATATAAAATGCTTGTGATTAACACATTTATTCAGTATTGTACTCTGACTTTACAAGTAGAATCAAGCAAGAAAATAAATAAAAATATAAGGATCAGAAAGGGTGTGAGAAAACTACTATGATGTAATGACTGTGAATGTCTTAATGCAAAATAATAATAATAAAACAATTAGAAATAGTTAAAATTAATATGGTTACTAGATACAAAATCAATATAAAAAATTAATCCTATTTATATATAGCAGTAAAAAGTTTAAATTAAAATGTAAAAATTATGCTATTTGAAATAGCATAAATATCAATAGGCATAAATCTAATAAAAATTGTGCAATATTTCTACTAAGAAGATACAAAAATATTCAAAAATTAAAAGAGGCATAAATAACAGAGGAACATAAAATGTTCATGAATTGAGAAAATTCAATTTTGTAAAAAAATTTCCCCAAATAGATATATAGATTTAATTTAATCCCACTTAAAACTCTAGCTGTTATTTTGTGGAAATTGATAAGCTGATTCAAAAGTGGATATAAAAATGCAAAGAGAAATAATAGCCAAACAATCTTGAAATAGAAGAACAGGTTAGAAGATTTAAAATACTAGATGAAAATACTATATAACTATAGTGATTACAAGATGAGATATTACTTCAAGTATAGACTGATAAACCAATGGATTAGAATAGAATTCAGAAATAGAACCATACATTCAGTGACACATGATTTATAACAAAATTGACATTGCATAGCAGTGAAGAAAGAGTCAATTGAATACCCCAATTAGGAAAAAAAAAATGAATATTCACTCAGTTACAAATTACATCAATATTAAAATATGATAACTAAAATAATATATTTTCTAGAATAAAACTTAGAACATTCTTTTAAACTAAGGTAAAAATGTTTTAAACAAGACAAAAATATCAGTTACCACAAAGAAGGAAACTGATAAATGGAACTATATTATTAAGAATGAATATTCATTAAGGGTATCTTTTAAGGGGATGAAAAGACTATCTACAAAATGGTAGAAGATAGCAACATATAAAATCAACTAATATCCAGAATATATAACAACTCTTGAAATCAGTAAAAAGAAAGATGGATAAATAAAAAAATGGGTAAAATCTTGAGCGGTACTCTTCCCCAAAAAACAGAAATATAAAAAAAAGTAAGCATATGAAAAATTCTCAATCCCATTAATCACTAAGGAAATGACAAAAATACCTCAATGATATGTAATTATATACCTACTAGAATGGTTTATGTAAAGATATTCCAAGTGTTGGCAAAGATGTGGGCAGGAAGAGAACAGTTCACAATCATGTCTTAAATTGCTTTTGAGTGACATTTTGTGGATATTGTCCCTGTCATCTCCCTTTTTTGGATGACCTACTGTAGGTTTCAAGATCTCTAGTTTTAGATAATTGATTTCGATTGCACAAGCTTCTATGAAACCGAGGCTTTTTCTAACACTGCCAAGCCATTAATACTTAATCCACTTGATTATGGGGACCAGCAAAAGATACAAGGGCTAGAGAGGTATCAATATCGGTTTGTCATTTTTCTAACTTTATATTTTTGTTTTAAAGTGATTTTTCTGTAATTTTTGCAATTGTGTGTGTATGATAGAAATTGTAGTTGCACTTTTGTGATGGACTAGGTGTATATAGTACATCATTTTTTTCACTGCTCACTGGCCAAGGTTAAAGGCAGATCAGTGCTAGTCAGGGAAGAGACCAGTGCATGAAAAGAGGCTCCTGAAAATAGATGACATGTCCACCAGGATCAAGTAGTAGAGCATGTACTTAACAGCAAGAGAGGAGAAAGTGTGCCGATGATGCAGGCCCTTGCAATGCATCAGTCTGCCATGGCTGGTGGATCCACTCCAAAGCCAAGGCAGGTAATGTAGCTGCACATACCTCATTCTGTGCAGCAGTGGAAGTACCTCAACAACTCTCCTTTGGGGTCTAAAATACAACAAGGAGCGTGCCTAAGGGCCACATGACTCATGAGCTTAAGCCCCAGAAAAGAGTATATATCCAATCTGAAACAGGGAAAGATGTTCCTACAGAGGTGATGAGCCCAGCACAGGCTATGAAGGCTCCCTTTCTCTTGGTAAGGAAGTGTTTCAGGTTCAAGGCTCATTCTTATGCAATCCAGTGGCAGAAAGACTGTTGTGCTGGAAGACCCCCTTTCCCAGTAATCGTGATTGACTTTGTCTTATTCGTGATAGGATTCTAAGGAAGCCTCACATGTAATGTTCATTGTTTTGGCAAATTTACCAAAGTCTGTGTTCTTGTCATCAATCCTAACTTTTTCACAGCACCAAAAATGTTATTATCTTTATAAAGGAGGAAAATAAAATTAATAAATTTCAAGAGAAAACTCTAAAATAAAATTGTCATTTCTCAAAAATGAGAAACAATTCTCACTGCACAGAAGTAATCACATGTGTTATGAATAACCCATTCTCTCCGTGGAAGAGGCAATACCTTGCTTGGCACATATGGATATAAGTAAACTGAATTAGACTATTTCTGTATTTAATGTCAAGAGGTGAAGCATATATCTCCTCAGTAGGGTTGGGCCAGATAATGAGGCAAAGTTACTCAAAGTTTATAGGTCAAATTCTCCTTTTAACAATTTCTCTTGCTTCTTCAATTTTTTTTTTTCTTCTATGATTTTCTGGTTGAATGAGTGCATCTCCATGGAATATTTGTTTTCTGTATTTGTTAATTACTTCAAACAAGTAAGAATCTAGGCCAGTTGCCTGAAAGATGTTTTATTTTAAAACATACATATTTCTAATGTGACATAAGTGTGTCGATTTAAAAGTTCAACTCTTGGAAAACATCTTTTGTATTACTATTTCTGAATTCTAAAGAATATACCACATAATGAATCACTTTCTTGCCAAAAAAAAGAGCAGTCTTAATCTTTCTTATTGTCTGTAGCTGCTGAAGAAAAGGTAACTAGAACTAATTCAATACTTCTTTACTGCATAGAAAAGTTATTTCACCGTATCTTACTTAATCATTACTATGACATGAAGATTTGTTTATTTAAACTTTAGAAATTAAAGGTCGTTCCCCAAAAGACAAAAGTTTCATATGATCAAATCAACATGTGAGCATAGGAAGTAGTGCTTTACTATAACTCATGCATGTAGAGCACTAAGCATGATGTAGATTTCTTAAGTTTCAAAGAACAGTTTAAACATCTATGATAGCAGCACTGCTACTCAGAACTATCAACATTGGAATTGGCTTTCCCACTTAGTAAGAAACTATCAATTACTGGAAACTCTCACCCTGGAAATGACTTTGCCATTACTTTCATAGAAGTATTTTTACTTGGAACATGGCATTGTCTCCAGACACCTGAAAGAAATGTGTTTTCTCTTACTGTATCACCACGTTTTATAAGACATGTGACATTATGGAATAAAATGTATGTATTTTGGGTCAAAATGTTTTGTTTCAAATTAATATTTACCTAACAAACAGCAGGGAGAGATAATGAGAATAAAAGTTCTACATCATTTTGAAAATAATTCCAGCATTTAATTATGATTTACACTGCACTTTGGGAAACTTTGAGTTAAAGTGTTGCAATTTTTCTTCTTTAACAAGAGAGGTGACCTCAGCCTTTGCTAAGTGCTTAGTGGAAACATTTAACACAGCAAAATTGTAAGAGCATCCCAAGAGAAAATGATACTGATGCCCTTTAGAGAAAAGGAACTTCAAAACACATTTTACCTTAGTAAAAGAATGGAGATAGAACTGATCAGCTCCAAGCTAATCAAAAGAGTTGTCTAAAACACTAAGTGGGATATTATCAAAGCTATTTTTAAACAAAAGTAATAAAGAATCTGCATCATGCTAATGACTTTTATCACAAGGTTCTGAAATCTCTGTACATTTAGTCAAAGGTGTTATTTCAAGATATAGGTTGCCCTTAGCCTGGTTTCTACTATGTACCTGCCTTTCACAATGATACCAACACAGAGCTGTAATTTCAGAGAGTAAAAAGGACTTGGTTAAAAAAACACAAAATAGAAAAATAACAAAGTTATGTATGAACATCTGCATGTATCTATTTATATATTCATATATTGATGTGTATCATTTGACAAATGATCGCATGCAAAAACAAAAATTAGTCAATGTCAGCACAAAGAAATAAGTTGAAGCTGTTTAGTGCTGTAAAACCTCTTGCATACTCAATGGAGAGCATATTATCTTCAACATGGACCACTGAAATTCCAGTGAATTTTTTTCCTGAACATCACTAATATTAGTTAATGTTATCTCATAATAAATCGCACAAAAGTAAATTTATTTGATCCATATTGTGTTTTTAATAACTGCACAGAAATTATATATGTACCCAAATCTAAGTTCGTACTTTTCAACTGAGAGTATTTTTTAAGAAATATTATATAAGCATTTAGTTTAAAATGTTGATGCTAAATAGCCCAAATCCATTCATATCCTCTGGTGATTATAAGAAAAAATGAAGATAAATTTCAAGAAGATTATTTTTATTAATGTCTTTGCTGCTTAGCTATATGTCTTATTATTCCACCTCTAGTTTACAATTAATAAAAATCAACTTGAATTAATATAAGTAAAATTCTGTAAGGTTCCTCAATGGAATGTCCTTGAATCTGAGAGGAGGATGTAGTAGAACCTCAAAAAGGGATTCTAACCAGAGGAAGTCGTCAGGATATATTCCCACATTCCTGAGGCACATTTCAACTTTTACACAGTGCCTGTGCTTTTCCATGTATATGCTATGAACTGTAGTTTTTCTCCCACTCTCTTAGCTAGAGGACAGTCAAAAGTGCCTGACTTTCCTAGTCCCAGTTTCAAAATTGTGAGAAACTCCACTGTATTGTCCTAGATTAGAGATGTGTACCACTTTTCAGCTTTACTTTTTATTATTATTTTTCTTCTGCATCTCTAGTGTTAAATTGCTCTTCTTTCTTCAGTTTCTCAAACTAGAAGTTTAGATTATTGATTTTGGATCCTTTATCTTTTCTGATGTATCAGTTACGTACTGTAAACTCTGAGCACTTCTTTGCTACATCTCACAGATTTTGATAAGTTCTGTTTTGACTTTAAATTAGTTCAAAATATGTTTTAATTTCTCTTACAACAACTTCTTCTTTGGTTCATTTGTTATTTCGAAGTGTGTTCTTTAATCTCCAAATATTTGGGGATTTTTTTCAGCTATCTTTCTATAATTGATTTCTAACTTAATTCTATTCTGATCTGAGAATATACTTTGCAATATTTCCTTTCTTTTAAATTTCTTAAGATCTTTTTTATAGCCCCAAATGTTGTCTATTTTGGTGAACATTCCATGAGAGTTTGAGAAGAATGTGTATTCTGCTGTTGTTGGATGAAGTAGTTGATCAACATCAATGAGATGAAGTTGATGATGAGACTATTCAGGTCAGCTATATCCTAACTGATTTTCTACCTGCTTAATCTATCAATTATTGAGAAAGATAACAAAGTCTTAAACAATAATAATGGATTTGACAATTTCTCCTTGGGTTTATCAGCTTTTGTCTCATGTATTTTGATGCTTTATTGTTAGATGTATCACTATATACCTTTAGGGTTTTTATGTATTCTTAGAGAATTGACCACTTTATCATGGTGTAATGCCCCCGTTTATCACTGATAATTTTTCTTATTCTAGAATCTACTCTGTCAGAAATTAATACAGCAACTCCAGCTTTCTTTTAGTTAGTATTTACAGGGTACATATTTCTCCATCTTTTCAGTTTGAACCGTACTTCAAAGTGGTTTCCCTGTCGACAACACAGAGTTGGGTATTGTTGTTCTTTTTTAAATCTCCTTCTGTTAGTTCTCTGTGTTTTGTTATATTAGACTATTCATGTTTTAAGTGATCATTGGTACAGTTGAATTAATATTACCGTGTTGCAATAATTTTCCTTTAGTTGCATTTTTTCTTTGATTTTTTTCCCCCTATTCTAGGTCTTCTTTCGTTTTTGTTGAGCATGTTATATGATTCCATTTTATCTGCTCTCTTAGAAGATACACTATACTTCTTTTAAAAAATAACTTTAATGGCTACCCTAGAGTTTGAAATATATATTCTTAACTAATCTAAGTCTACCTTCAAATAATATTATAACAAGTCATGTTTAGTGAATGAGTCTATATCTGTGCAGTGTATTCTCCGTTCTTCCTTCCCATCCACCATGACATTATACCATTCATTTCGCTTATCCATAAATACTACATCATTACTGTTGATATTATCACTTGAAATGAACAGTTATCTTTTAGATCAAAAATATTTTTTAAAAAAAGTTATTTTACTTTCATTTATTCCTTCTCCAGTGATCTTCCTTTTTCTGTGTGAATCCAAATTTCTTACCTCTACCATTTCTAATCTCCCTGAAGATCTTCTTTTAACATTTCTTGAAGGGTAGGTCTGCTGGCCATACATTCTTGCAGGTTTTGATTGTCTGAAAGTGCCTTTATTTCTCTTCCACCTTAGAAAGACAATTTTGTTCTTCTATCATTAAGAATTTCTACCACCTACCTCCACCTACACTATCCCTGGTTTTTTTAAAAAAAAGATTTTCCCTTTATCTTTTGTTTTCTGCAGTTTGAATATGGTATGTCTAAGTATAATTTTTTTGGTGTTTATCCTGCTTAGTGTACTCTGAGATACCAAGATATGTGACTTGATGTCCCATTATCTTTGGAAAATTCCCAGCCATTATTACTTCAATATTTCTCCTTTTCTGTTCTTTCTTTTTCTTCTAGTATTTCAAAATACATATAGAAATTTTGAAATTGCCCCACAGATCTTAAATGTTCTGTTTTAGGTTTTTTGTTGTTGCATTTCAGCAGTTTGGGAAGTGTTATTTACCTATTTTCAACCTCTCTTATTCCTTTCTTGGCCATGCTTAGACTACGAATAAGCTCATCAAAGTTATTCTACAATTTTGTTAGTTTTTAATTTCTAACATTTCCTTTTGATTCTCTCTTAGAGTTTGTCTGTTTTCATTACCCATCTATTTTCACTTGCTGCCTATTTTTTTATTAGAGGCTTTAACATACTAACCATAGGTATTTTAAATTTCATGTCTATCAATTCCAATATCTATGTCATATATGAGTTGGTTCTGATGCTTGCTTTGCCCCTCTAGACTGTGCTTCTTCTGGATTTTTCTTGTTGAAAGCTGGGCATGGTGTAATGGGCAATCAAAAGTCAGGTAACTAGAACATTAGAGGAACACTTTCTGTTAATCTGGCTAGGATTTGGCCTGTGCTTTTTATTTGCTATAACTGTAGGTGCTAGATGTTTTAATATTCTCTCGTGGCCTTATTTTTGTCTCCCTACTGTTTTGGTTCTCAGAGAGAGTCTGTGTCTTGCATCTCTTTCAGCTGTAATCCACTATTATTGGAGCCCTGCTGGTTGAGTGCTAAGGTGTAGAGGAGGGGAAACCCTCTATAACCTTAAAATTAAATTTCAATTTTTAGTAAGCTTGTACCTCTGGGAGATGACCTTCATCAGAACTTCTTGGTCCATCCACTCCTTAGATAACACAGAAAGGCTATAGGAGGATACAGTGGGAGAAGTGTCCTTCCCCAAGTGGAATAACATCCTGGTAATGTCAGCTCCACTTTATATGTCAGCTCCACTTTATACCTTCGTTATAGACAAAGTTCTTGTCATATTTCACAAGGTTTATTCTTCCCTTTGCCAGTGTCATGAAGGATCACACTTGGTTCTTCCCCATGAGAACCTACAGGTAAAACCCATAAAAATGTGGGGGGGGCACTTTTATACAAGGTGGGCCCCAGGAATTTCTCCCTCTCAAGTTAGTCCATACTCAGACTCTGGCAGTTGGTCAAAATTACCATATGAGTGTTCCTACAGGTGATGGTTCTAGCAGCTCTGCTCCAGGTAAGTAGCTCCTGGCTGTAGCTCTCTAGATTTATCTCTCTCTACCAATTTCAGGATGGTTATTTGTCCTGTAATGCCAGTTCTTGGACAGAATCAAGAAGAGTCATTGATTTTTCATTTGCTTTGCTTTTTCTTATTTTAAGGGAGTGATGACTTCTTTGCATCTTCTCTCTCTTCTCTTTTATTCCAGTGTTTCTACTCAGCTTAATTTACCATCTACTCTCAGATTTTGTTTCAGTATGAGTCTCTGTCCTCTCAGAAAAGAGTTTTTGTAGGATATTTTGAGATTTTTAGCCATACCCCAACCCCAGTACTCTACAAATATTCCACAGCAATTTTGACATAATTTATAGATTGGAAGCTGTGCAATCATTTCCTCAGTTTTGCTGGTCTTTTTCTGATCCACTTGCTGAATTGTACACTTCCAATCTTTTCAGGGAGAATGAGTAAGTACTATAGGCAACTTCTGGGTTCTCTGGTTTAAGTTTAGAACCATGGGGCTAAACTTTTCCTTCCTTCTGCACTCTCCTCTACTGCTGTGTAACTTGATCTTGTCAATATCTTGACCCCCACCCCATCACACCATGTTTATATTGTTTATGTTTATTATATTTATATTATGTTTATAATATGTTTATATTATGTTTATATTATATATTTTTTTGTTCGTTCCTTTCTATTTTGGTCTTATATTTGCTACATGGTTGCTCTGTCAATGTTCATGAGGGAATTTAATGAGTTTAAAAAACAATTCCATCCTAATCATCTAGTTTTACACAGAATCTAACCATTGTTTTATTATTTTATTTTAGTTTTGTAAAATGAAAATTTAATATAGTAGTTTAGTTGAGAATTGCTAACTCCTGTGAATATATTAGAGACCAACACTTTTTATTTTCAAGTAATTTTAGACTTACAGAAAATTTTTAAAAAATAGTATAGATTTCAATTACACCCTTTACTTAGCCTACTCTAAAGTTAACAAAACCACAGAATAATTACCATTGATAGTAGAGGTATTAATTATATTATCTAAACATAGACCTTATTTAAATTTCAATCCTTTTTTTCCCTAATGTCCTTCTATCCCAGGATCCCACATTTCATTTAGTTGTTGTACCTCCTTATTTTTCTCTAATCTGTACCAATCTCTCAGTCTTTCCCTGACTTTCACAATCTTGATTCTTTTGAAAAGTAATTGCATGCTTTTTCCTTCAGAATACCTCCTAATTTTAGTTTTTCTGATCTTTTCTCATGATTAGATGGAGGTTATACATTTTTGGCAAGAATACCACAGGATGATGTGGTGTCCTTCTCAGTGCATATTATTAGAGGTTGCTTGATGCTAACATGTCTTATTACTAATAATGTCACTTGTTCTTCTGAGTTTCTCCAGTGCAACATCAATGGTCTTCCCTTTGTAACTGTTAAATATCATGTCACTATACTTTGAGGCCATCATATTATGTTTGTCCCTAAGCTATAGTTCATTGATTTTTAACATCCACTAGAGGAGCTTGTCTGCAACAATTATTATCATAGTGACCATTGCGTTTTTAAAAATTAATTAATTAATTTAGTTTTGGCTGCGTTGTGTCTTTGTTGCTGCACGCGGTCTTTCTCTCTAGTTGCAGCGAGCGGGGGCTACTCTTCATTGCGGTGCATGGGATTCTCGTTGTGGTGGCTTCTCTTGTTGTGGAGCATGGGCTCTAGGCATGCGGGCTTCAGTAGTTGTGGCTCGTGGGCTCTAGAGCACAGGCTCAGTAGTTGTGGCGCACGGGCTTAGTTGCTCCATGGCATGTGGGATCTTGCCGGACCAGGGATCGAATCCGTGTCCCCTGCATTGGCAGGCAGAAAATGCTTAACCATTGCACCTGACCATTGCATTTTAATAATGATAAGGTTTTTAGTTCTAATTGTTAGGTTTTGTTTTTTCTTTGCTGAAAAGTTCTTTTTGGGTTGTTTAAATAAAAATACTGTGTCTGCTTCAGCCCTTTATCATTTCAAGAATTTTAAATTTCCTCTATTTTCCTGCATATATTTGCTGTTTGTGACCTCCTTGAAAATTCCTTTCCTAGGGAACCCTCCTTCACTGTTGGTGGGAATGTAAATTGATACAGCCACTATGAAGAACAGTATGGAGATTCCTTAAAAAACTAAAAATAGAACTACCATAGGACCCAGCAATCCCACTACTGGGCATATGCCCTGAGAAAACCATAATTCAAAAAGAGACATGTACCCCCAATGTTCAATGCAGCACTATTTACAATAGCCAGGACAGGGAATCAACCTAAATATCCATCGATAGGTGAATGGATAAATAAGATGTGGCATATATATACACAATGGAATATTACTCAGACATAAAAAGGAACAAAATTGAGTTATTTGTACTGAGGTGGATGGACCTAGAGTCTGTCATACAGAGTGAAGTTAAGTCAGAAAGAGAAAAACAAATACCGTATACTAACGCATACATACGGACTCTAAAATAATGGTACTGATCAACCTAGGGTCAGGGCAGGAATAAAGATGCAGACATAGAGAATGGACTTGAGGACATGGGGGGCAGAAGGGGAAGCTGGGACGAAGTGAGTAGCATTGACATATATACAGTACCAAATGTAAAATAGATAGCTAGTGGGAAGCTGCTGCATAGCACAGGGAGATCAACTTGATGCTTTCTGACAACCTAGAGGGGTGGAATAGGGAGGGTGGGAAGGAGGCTCAAGAGGGAGGGGATATGGGGACGTATGTACGCATATGGCTGATTCACTTTGGTGTACCACAGAAACTAACACAGTATTGTGAAGCAATTATACACCAATAAATATGTGAAAAAAAATTCATTTTCTTAAATATAATGTAAAATAATATCACATAATTTATCAAGTAATAATAAGTAATATTAAGTAGTTTAACATCATAAAAATATATAAAGCAAACAAAAAATTGATGATGACAATAACAATAGGAAGACAAATTTATGGAAGTTTTTCTGTAATAGTGTTGGAAAAAATTAAATAATAAACACCTGGGTCAAAATCAAGGTGAAAAACCTCATAAAGAAACAATATATCTCAACCAATCCCCTCAGCATTAGTTGTCAACAATAAAATACGTTTTGAGCTATAATAGTTTTCTGTTTTCAGTTTGCATGACTAAAGAATAAATTCTACTAGATTCTTTAAGAACTCAAGATATCAGATCGTTTACATTCTTTGGGTAAATAATTTTTTTCTACTTTGCAATCTTTCTCACATGTATACACAAAAACTCACATAAAAGTGGTATTCTACTGACTGTACTTGCACAAACTTTTAGCATTTATTTTTTGAGTACAAACATTCAAAATGTTTACTTGTAAATCCTAAAATCCACTTGCTAATCTGAGCAAAATCACTGTGCTTACCATAATACTTTCCCTAATCCTGCTATATTACTACATAACCCCAGGTGTACACAGAAATCTCTATATATAAGAAAGAGTTTTGAGTAGATATTTTAGGAAATTGAAATAAGTTTTTTTAAGTGCCAAATGTTTTTGAGAAAAATGGATTATATGCTATTAATTTTTAAACTATATCATCTATTCTTCTGGATAATGAAAATGATCAATATCTTATAGGCTCTAAAATTTCTCCCAAGTCTGACACAATGATATCCTGAGATTGCTGTAATGAAGAGTCATTTTATTCTCAGCAATATAACCTTGTCTTCAGGGATAAGCTGCATGAATGTTTGTGCTAAACTAAATGTCTTAAAACTATAAAATGTTTTTTTACTTTGAAATTATTGTAGATTTGGAAGAAGTTGCAAAGATAGTATGGAGAAGTCCCATGTGTCCTTCACCCACTTTCCAATTGCAACATCTTATAAACTTAAGGACAACATCAAAATCAGGAAATTGTTGTTGGTATAAGCCACAGAATTTATTCAGACTTTGTATTATTTGTGTGTGTATGTTGTGTTTGCATGTTTCTGTGCAATTTTATCACACGAATAAATGTATGTAACTACCACAATCAAGATACAGAACTGTTCAGGTGCCATAAAGATCTTCCCTCTGCTCTCCTTTTAAAATTACACCTACTCTTTCTTCCTGCTCTGTCTCTAAATTCTGGCAACTACTTATCTGTCCTCTGTCTGGATAATTTTGCCATTTCAAGTATATTATAAAGGCTTGGACTGCAGGCACAGCGCTGGGGGAACCATTTCCCCAAGGCACTATTCCTGGGCTCACCGGTTCTGCCAGTGATGAACCTGTCATGGAAGCCAGCCAGAGCCACCTGCCCAAGAATGCGAAAGATAAACCAGTTTGAGATGGACGTTTAAAGAACCTGAATCAGGTTAAGAGTCACACCTGGGCCTTATGAAAGTTATCATCATGGACAGGCATTGGGTCCAGTTCTCTGCTCCTTCAGTGAGTGCACCTGTTCCCCCATCTTCTTCATGAACACCAGCAGCTTCCTCCCTCCACTGAGGCAGAAACTGCCACCCCAAGGGGAATGACTGCAGTGGGGGCCAGTAATGATCACCTTGGTCTTCCATCCCCATCTTTTGGGTCACATCCATCCTTTCCTTAGATTGGTATGCAGTAGGAAAAATCCCCCCCATCTCCTTCTCCAAAAGAAGAAAGAAAGCCACCTTTAATTTAGGAACAAGGAGGATGAGGTGTGGTGAAGAATGTTATATAAATAAATTCATAAAGTATGTAATATTTTGGGATTTGCTTTTTTCTCTCCGCAAAATTCTCTAGAGATCCACCCAAATTGTATTTAGATAGTTTCTTCTTATTGCTGAGTAGTATTACATAATATAGATGTACCACTTTAGTTAACGATTTATATGTTGAAGAACATCTGGACAGATTTCAGTGTGGGGCTGTTATTAATAAATCTACTTTGAACATGTAAATACAGGTTTTTTGTTGTTGTGTGAACATATGTTTTCCTTTCTCTGAGTTAAATGCCAGGAGTGCAGTTGCTGGGTTGTATGGTAGTCATGCTTAGATTTTTAAAAAAACTACAAATTTTACTCAATTCTGAAATAAAACTATGTACTTATTCCACATGTCTGTTTATTTAAAATGGAAATGTGCTGATAACTTTCCCTTTATTATTTATTTATAGACCAACATCGGGTAAAATGGAATCGTTATTCTGTTGAGTCTTCTAATCCATCGACATGATGTATCATATCATTACAATTATTTAGATCTTCTTTGATTTCTTTCATTACTATTTTGTAGTTTTCATTATATAAGTCCTGTACAACTTTTATTATGTTTATACCTACGGATTTAATCTTTTGAACAATTGTAACTGTTATTAAGTTTTTAATTTAAGTTTTCATATGCCCATTGCTACTGTGTAGAAATACAACTGATTGTTGTATGTTGACTTTACCTTAGTTATTAGTTTTGGAGGTTTTTGTGTACATTCCTTGGATTTCCTACATATATAATCATCTCATGTGTGAATAAAGACAGCTTTATTTACTAATTTTCTTTCCAATCTTTGTACCTTTTATTTTCTTTTGCCTGTTGCCCTGACTAGGACTTCCAGACTATGTAGAGGTGACAAAGAATATTCTTTCCGTGCTCTTGATCTAAGAAGAAAACATTTACTCATTAAACATTTAGTCACATAGTCATTAATCTTAAAATATGTTAACTCTAGTCTTTTGTAGATGTCCTTTATCAAGTTGAGGAAGTTTCTCTCTCTTTTTTTTTTTTTTTGGTATGCGGGCCTCTCACTGTTGTAGCCTCTCCCGTTGCGGCCTCTCCCGTTGCGGAGCTCAGGCTCCAGACGCGCAGGCTCAGCGGCCATGGCTCACGGGCCCAGCTGCTCTGCAGCATGTGGGATCTTCCCGGACCGGGGAACGAACCCGTGTCCCCTGCAATGGCAGGCGGACTCTCAACCACTGCGCCACCAGGGAAGCCCTCTATTTTTAATTTATTCAGAATTTTTATCATTAGTGGTTGTTTATTTTTGTCAAATACTTTTTCCATATCAATTGATATATTTGTGTGATTCTTCTACTGTAGCTTATTAATATGAGAAGTTATATTGATTGATATTAGAATAGTGAACCAGCCTTGCATCTCTGGAATAAAACCCCCTTTAGTCACAGGTTATAATTAATTTTGCAGAATTTGATTTGCTGTACACTTTTTGAGGATTTTTGCACCTGTGATCATGAGAGATACTGGTCTGCAGTTTTATTTATTTTTTGAACTGTCCCTGTCTGATTCTAGAATCAGGGTAATATGGAGTTATATAATAAATTAGGAGTATCCCTTCCTCTTCTTTTTTCTTGGAGAGATTGTGTAAAATTGGTGTTAATTATTTGGCAAACTTTTAGTAGACTTCTTTGGTGCAACCATCTGTATTTGGAGTTCTTTTTGGGAGAGTTTTCTAACTAAATAAATACATTCAATTTTTAAAAATAGATACAGGCAATTTAATATTGGTTTAGTTTTGGTAGTTAGCACCTTTTAAGAAATTGATTTTTATTACCATCTGAATAGGTTTTTGTTTCATTTGGACCTCAATTTCTCTTTTGTTTAATTTCCAAATAATTCCATAGCCTTCCATGGTAAACAATGTTTTGGCATCTGTGTCCTTTGCTTACATTTTGCTTTGTTTTACATTTCTCAGTGTAGTTTGAATTCTTGCTATGTAGAGACTCCACATATCCAACCTGCTCCTGCTATCCATCTATGAAAAAACAAAAACCTATTTTAGCCATCATGTTATCAGAAAACTATATCAGACTGATGGCTCATAACGGAAACACACTTTCAAACTGATTTTAAGAAAAACCCCAAGGCATGTTTGTTCTGTTTAAAAGGACTGAAAGTACAGAAATGAAACAGGAGCCATAAATGGAGGTTGATTTACTTTATGAAGCCAATATTACTTTGTGGTATTTATCCCAATTTTTACACAATAACTTGAAAGTCAGGAAACCTTTGCCATCAAGAAAAACAACAAAAGGCTAAAACAAAATAGGAAAACTTTTCTTTCTTTTAACATATGTTGTTTTCATGCTTAAAGTGAATTTGGCTCTTTAATATCCTTGTTTTAAATTAAAGTTAAGTATGCATCATTTTTATCACTATGTTGCTTAGAAAATTTTACTGAGTTTGTTCAATTGGAATTTATAAATAGGAAAATAATGTCTATCCAGATATCTTCAATATTATACCCAGTACCAAGTTGTTAAATTTAAAAAAGAAATGCAATACTTAATTGAAATCAAAACAAACTGTAAAAATTATAATGCTGGAATGATAGGTAACTTTCTTATAATGAAAGTTTCTAAATAAAGAGCTTTTGGTTTAGAGAATGAAAATCTAAGCAGTGGGTTGATACAAATGTGTGAACATATAAAAATATGCTAGATGGAATTCCTTAATAAAATCAAATTAATGATTATTTGATTGCAAATCATGTTTGACAAAAAAATGAAATGTTCCACCTGTTTTGTCATTATTTTTCTACTTCTTAAATGAGCATACATGAGAAAGTAAAAAGAAAGTAATAATTTAGATATGTGTCTGTTTATTTTTCCTTTTAACTGAGTATACTGGTAATTGTGACTAAATCCTGTGTTAGTTTGTGGTAGTCACAAAAACACTGATGAAAGAACAAACAAAACTAACCATCCCAAAAGTCACTACTTAAAACAGCCATCATTTATTCTCATGGATTTCCAGATCATCTGGAAGTCAGTTGGTCTAAACTGGTTTTAATTTGATAGCTCTGCTGAGCTTTGTGCTCCTAAGTGGCTTAGTTGGGGATTAGTTAGTGTTTGGCTGATCTAGACTCCCATCTTGAGAAAAACAGATTAGACCAGGCATGTTTTTCTCATGACAATTTCAGATGTTCTGGAGTAGGTGTGAGAGCATAAATATTTTTCAAGCCTGGGCTTTTTTCTTAAAGAATCATCACAAAAGAAAGTTGTATAGCTGAATTTTGAATCTAGAGGTGAGGAATTATGTCCCACTCAAACTGCATGACAAAGGATATGAATGAGTGATCCTGTTATTGAAGAAGGGGAGAATGTTGAAGCAATGCTTATTCTACTACATGCCCAAAGCTTAAAACATATCTATACAGTAGATATATGTACCTATTATTCTAAGTAGAGCTACCAAGATACTGTCCTTTAAAGGTCTGTAGGATACCCATTAACATATGTGAATAAGATCGCAGGAGGATCATTGATGAAGGTGGGGATGGCTCTACAAAGAGGAGACTGGTTTCTCATTTTCTTTTGTTTATATCATGGCATTGATGATTCACTTTTTTGTGATTATTTGAACAGGAAAATTAGACAAATGGAAGGAGGTGGCAGGAGAGAAAGAAGAGATGTAATTGTCAACCTGTATACCACCACCTAGTAAGAAAAGAATACTACGACAGTTAATTTTGTGTGTCAACTTGACTGGGCCACAGGGTACCCAGACATTTGATTAAACATTATTCTGACTGTGTCTATGAGGTTGTTTTGGATGAGATTAACATTTCAATTAGTGGATTATGTAATGCAGATAGCCCTCCTAATGTTGGTGGTCCTCATATAATCAACAGAAGACGTGAATAGATCAAAAAAGGCTGAGTGAGAGGTAATTTCTCTCTGCTTGACCATCTTCATCTTCTGAGGCCTCCTGCCTCAGATTTTGACTTGGACTGGAACTATATCATTATTTCTCCTGGATCTCCAGCTTGACAATGCAGATCTTGTGACTTTTCAGCCTCCGTAATCATGTAAGCCAATTCCTTATTATTTATACTATCTATATTATATATATAATGTAGATATATATCATATAATATATATATATGATATAAATATTCTGTTTCCCTGGAGAACTCCAAATAATACAAATGCATTGGTCACTGCAGAAGTTAGCTGTTAAGACAAGGCATTAAGTGACTTGGCTATTAAGAGAAGAGCCTCTGCTGTAACTGGATCACAGAAATGAGAGGTGCAAAGAGGTGGAGAGGTGAAGCTAGAGTAATTAAGGACCCATGAAATGCAGAGGTCTCTCCTGTGTGGATTTTCAAAGAACTCATACACGTGTGCAACAAGAAGCTAAATATTTAGTTATATGATGTCTGGAGGATAGCCTCAAGTCACAACTTCATACTAGTTAGGTAAGAACTTTGCCTCATTTTCCTAATCATTCTCATGAGTCCCAAATGCTCTAAACGTCGAAAGCATCCTGAAGAGAAAATTGTGATGAAAGGAATGTGAATAAACGTACCCTTTAACTGTGTGTTTCCTAAGGTTTGAAGCCTCCCTGAATTTTGGAGAAAGAGGAGAGGGAATGAGTATTGAATTGAGTGAGCAATTTCTATTTTAAATTGATTAACTTTGATGTAACTTTTTCCTATTCAATTTATTTGAACTAAACAAAACAAACAAACAAATAAAAAACATTTCACCACTTCACTTACCCCCAACCCCCCTCCTCTGGCAACCACCAATCTGTTCTCTGTATCTAAGAGCTTTTTTTTTTAAATGTAACTGATAAAAAATGTATATAAAACTAAAAGTTTTAGTTTTTTAAAACAAAAAATTTTCCAGAAAGCGTTTCTTTTTTGTAACTGATGTAACTTTTAAAACTAAAAGTTTCCAGAAAGCTGTAGACCCCACCCAAGAAACAGGAAAGGGGATATTAATAAGCATGATCAAAAGCAACAATTGGAGAAATTTAAAACATCATGGTAGTACCCCCTTGAGAGGGAAGAGCCTAAATACCCCAGGCTGGTTTGGCCTTATGAAGGGCTCCATGGAAAATTGTTACAACCAAATTGTAAGTCAATCAATTTATTAGAGAATTGAAGATAGAGAATCAAGTCACTTTTCTATCCTTATATTAGCCACAAGCCAAGGCTTAGGCCTTGGTTCCTGACTATGCCAGAAGAAGGATGAATGTTCTTTCAACTATGAATATTCAGCTGGCAAAATAAAGCTGAAGCTAAGGTTCTGTCATTTCATTAACTATTGAAACTAGCCCCAGATAATGACAGGGAAATGTCTTGTGTTTCACCAATCATGAACATTAACGTTTGTAGTCTAAAAGTAGGAACCTCTTCCCTAAACACTGAAGTCCTTTTCTGTTACTCAAGCCTGTGATGGAAAACAGAGACTGGTGCCTATACAATTGCTTCTCTCTCCCTGTATAATCCTATTTGTATTTCTTCCCTGGAAAATCCAATCTATGTTTCTTCCCCTAGCTAATGACAGCTCATATTTTAAGAATAAGGTGTTCCACCACTGCATTCATTCCAATGTGAGTCCTGCTTGCCTCCCATTCTTTCATCCAAATCTGTGACTGGTGCTCTTTTGTTTGCTTTCATTTCAGTATGGGTTTTCCTCTGTCAGAGTATCTGTAATGTTAATTTGTGAGTAAGACTGTTCTCTTGTTTGCATGTTTTATTTATGTACTGTATTTTCTGACTCTTCCATAATTAGATATTCAATTTCAGCAAATGTATTCAATACATTCATTTACTTAGTGGCTTGCAAGATAATTGAAACATAGATGAAGCCCAATATATTTGGGTAGAATGCAGTGGTTTAAGTTTCCTTTTTTGGAGCACTTACTTTGTGTTGGCCAGTGTGCCGAGTGACTTATATATGTCATCATATTATATTGTACAACAGACCTAGTGTCCTTGTAGAATATGTTTTCAGTCATCTGCCTAGCATTCATCCCTGCTTCCTTTATGCTGCCACACCCCGCTAGTTTGTTTGGATATCTACCACCTAAGGTCCTTACTGACCTTGGCTAACCATCTTGGGTTCACTACAATTAACAGAGAAAGGATTAAATGAGAAGTGTGTGATGCAATTCTGTTTGGAGGGTAATCAAGCACAAGCTTTCTATAGGGCTTCTGGGAAGAGTTTCTTTGATATTATAAAGCAGTAAAGTAGAAGAGTGACTCCTAGAATTGCTCCACCGTCTTGAAAGAATATTACTAAACTAAGAACCAGTAGGAATACTAAAGTGGTAGAACAAAAAAAATGAAAGCAAACTGGGCTGCTGTTGAAGCAAACAAGTCACAGATTTCAGTTCTGGAGGCACACTTATCTCAGGTCTTATATGACAATAATTATTTTTTCTTTTTCTTTTGGTTTTCTTTTTTAAACAATGAAGGCAAAATTCATTACTACATTATTTTTACCCACATTTTAAATGTGGGGATATTAAAGTCCAAGGTTTAAGTTAATCATCTATTTAGGCAAGTTCAGAACAATAATTCAAATCCGAGTCTCTCTCTCCAATGCCATTGTTTTTCCATGGCACCATAGAATTTGTAAGAAATCTCAGCAAACTAGTGAGTGGCTGCACTAATTGCAGTGCAGTGTTCTCTGCTTTTCTAAGCATAGCTACACAAGACATAATAAGAAATAGCACATCTCACATATTTTTAGAAATCTTGCCTTGTTATTCCATTAAACTGATACCAATGTCAAAACCAAATCTTCATCAATGTTAATAATTTTTAACCATCACCATTTTTAACTTGATACCAGATACAGTTTTTATCCTTGGCTAGCCTGGGCATAGGTATTTTTAAAGAATGACAACATTTAAAAGAAGTAATTTTGATAATGACCTTCTAATATGTTAATAAGATGATGAGTCATTTACTCTGTGGTGTAGTAAGATTCTCAAAGTAAATTTAATGATAACAGAGTTGATACAATGCAATGAAGAGAAACATGGAGAGGATCATTCAGACTGTGTATGTCTGAATATATATAGTTTTGAAGTGTACATTACTCCCTATAGATAATAAAAATGGTGCCCTACACAGCAGTATAGATGAACCCTAAAAGAGTATATGTATAGCAGAAAAAAAAAAGATATATGACTTCATATTTTAGAAAGATACAAATATTAAGAAAAATTAATTTAAAACTAGAAATTTCATTATAATTAGAAAACAACAAAAATGCTTCAAGAAGATATATGCAGTAATGCATTCTTGCTGTACCTCTTTTTCAAGTACTCATAAATCAAATACTAAAAGGAAGACCAGACTGTTTAGTGGATACATGACAGATGATTATAAATTTGAGATACATGTCAAGTAAGAAAGAAAAGAAAGACAATTATACACATACTTAACTGAATAAAAATGTCTGCTTCTGAGAAATGATATTAACTGTATGGCAGCACTCATCACAGTGCAATGGGCTCATCCAGAAAGCAAAGGGTTTCTATTAGACTGTTGCTGGTTCTCAAGTTCCAAGCAAGAAGTAGCAATCACATTTGCAGTATTCCCCAGAGTGCTTCTTCCATCTATCACTTTGGTCTTGGCTGCACTGATGGTGCAGCTTTGTACAGTTCTTTGCTTTATGAAAAGCTTAAAGGATAATTGAGTATAAGGAAATAAAAGAATTCACTTCAAGGTTATGCTCAAGCTATATACTTAATATTGAATTCCACCAATGAGAAATCTGCTGGTTGGAAGCAAAGTTGCACTCTGCAAAATAGATGAGTTCTTTGTGGTAAATGGTAGAATTCTATATAGACACTGGAATTTCATGAAAAAATAGTTGATAGATTCAGGCAAGTCATGGGAATTGTTCTATTAACCAAAACAATATTCGGTAAAAATTATGATAGCCAGAATCAGAAATTGAGTATATGTCAAACTGTCAATAATCAATACTTAATAACTACATATGGATAGTCTTTTATGTGTATGAATCAGCTGTGGGAGATTATTTATCTGTCCTCTTAGATAATGTACAGAACCACAATGCAACACACAGTAATTCCTGTTTAGCTAATTGCTGCCCTACCACAAATGTACTACTAATACCAATGAGGGGCAAGTCAGTCTAAGAAAGAAGAAAACCTCATAGTTAAGGGAAGGATATAATGCTAAATTGTTTTAATTTATTTGAAAGGAAGATACTAATTGCCTTTTTCAAACTCTCATCAAATGTCTGTGCTTGTCATAGGAACAAACTTTCATTTGGACAAAAGTTAGTCTCCTGAGGATTACACAAAAAGAGTCATGTCAATTTTCCCATATCATTTATTAAAATATTTCAATTGTTAAAGAATCTCATCTTATATTAAAATCCAGATGAAGACAACATTTGGCAATTCATGTAATGGATGATACAGTGTGCAATTTTATGCTTTCAGAAGCAACACAAATAAACCTACTCTTGAAGATAATTTTACATGTTTAGAAAAAGGCAACTGATAGAACAAAACTCAATGGCATTTCACATTTGGAGGAATGAATAATTGCCTGCACCAACAGTGCAGACGGTGGAATCCTTGCAAGAAATAGATATGGAGCAGTTTTAATGAGACCTTATCAATGGGTTCAAAGAAGACAGGAAAACCTTAGGAGTACTGGTGTCAAAGTCAGCAGATTGAAATAACAAGACTGATAAAGGGCAGCTTGTCCACTACACTGAAATCATTATGGTTGAGGGAAAAAGAGTCTGATATTTTCACTTAATCACAGCATTAAAAGGACTGAGTAAAATTTATTAAACAAACATGCTAACACTGCAAAAGTTCGTGACTTCCTAGTTACTTTGTTGCACCCTTTCTTTTCCCTGATGCAATCCAGGAGATCAGTGCCATGTGTGTTTGCTCACACATGCATGTGTGGGTGTGTTGTGCAGGTCTGTAAGTCAATGACATTAATAAACATTTAATGGCCACAGTTTGAGAATTTAAACTCTTGACAGTGAAAAAGTTCAATTCCCGAATACGGAAGCATTTTCAATTTCATTTAACACAGTATGATTTGGTGGGAACACAGGAAGAATAAAATTTGGCTTATCATGCCACTCTATCTTCTAATAATATTCAACTTTCGACTAGAGGGCATGCAAATTTCTGTGTTTATAGATATTTAAAAGTCCTAAATATAAGTCTATAGTTAGAATTATTTAGTTTGCATGGACAGTGTTTATTTTATACTAAGCAAAAATGATATTTAAATTGCTGACCTTGTTTGATGACAGTGGGAGGAACTCTAAGGTAATTAAAGACTCATTAGATTATCATCGAACATTAACCTGTCCCATCTCACCTTCAATAAAACATATTGACTCAGTGATAGCTTTATAGGAACATTATTTTAACGTTAGAACTACTTTTGTGGAGACGATGTGTGTAAAAAAGAAGAGAAACATCCTCCATTTGTCTGTATTATTCATGATCTGAATGCTCCATTAATCATGAAACTGCACTTTTTCCCCCCATGAAAGGAGTTGAGTATTCACCTTTTAAAAATACGTATTTCACGTTCTTAAGAAGTGAAACACTGACAGCTCCATAATATTTCCAAATAACCCTATTAATGTTTCTCATGTGTAACTTATAAGAATTGAGGTGGAAAATGAGAAAAAAAAACGGTGATTGTTTTATTGTCCTTTTCTTCTTACTGCTGTACTGACACTTCATCAGAGCTGTGTTAGTGTTTTACAGGAACATTTTTGTGATAATTGTTAAAACAAACCTTTAATGTTTCTTATCTTCTATGAAAGCTCAAACAGGTGGTAATGTACCTGTGATTCCATAGTAATACATCTTAAATTTAATAAATAAACAGGGTATGCAATTGGCTAAGTGATTTAATATAACATTTGACACACCCTTGCAACATCAACCAAATTTAATTGAAACCTGTATTAATTGTACATTTTAATATCGAACCGAATGAGAACATATGTCACAATGCTTCTAGAATTGCCATAAATTCTTCAGAAAATACCTGGGTATTAAGTTTTCTCCCTTATAATTAAAGAAGTAGGACATAGAAAAAAACTGTCCCCAAAGGTCTTATTAGATTTGTAGAGTTTTCTATCACTGTTTTCTCTTAGAAAATCAATATTTATCTTTTGCTTTCAGAACAAAATTCTACTGATTTACCAAAACATGTTTTTCCAACAAATTTTCCAAACCAGCTAAACAGAACCAAGATATATTATTTACTTGCAAAGATTTCTTATATTCAAAGTCAAAATGTGGGGCTTCCATATAGTTTTCTAACTATGTGAAATCCCAAAACATAATTTACAATCTCTGGGCTTCCATGTGCTCACTTGTAAAGTGCCTATTCTTATAAAGAGATATATTTGAAGCACATTTTAATACTCCTAAGTGTTTTCCAAAAGGAGGTTTCCTCACTGTTATGGAGGAGCAACATGAGAGAGGAAGATTAATGGTGGGTTTGTATTGAAAGACACAAGTTGTAATCTGGCTTCCATTGATTGGAATCTCTAGAGAGGGTCCAAGTTCACATTCATAAAATGGATATGTTTTCCCTACAAGAAAACTATGTTATAGTCAAATGAATGACAAAGATTTCAATATTGAAATCACGAAAAAAAAACACTGTTTTCTTCTTTTATATTCTAAATATTATCTGTTAGCTTGTTGCCTAAAATAAGAGATAGACGTCAGTAAAATCTGCTTTTCTTTTCACAAAGTCAGATTATGTAATGAGAATTAACACAAAGAAAGGTCTTACAAATTCTATAGTTTGTTACTGTTAAGTGTTCTTTTGTGAGAGTTAAGGCAAGGAAATGAATTTACACCAGTTAAGACAAGGAAATCAATTAAATCAATCAATCAAGTAGTAGTGTACGCTTGCCAAAGAGAAGGGAGTTCAAATTACTATTTGGAATTAAGAATATAAGGTAAGATCTTGGTCTAACCTATAATATTATGGCTTGTATAATCAATATAGGGGTTGAATAAATACAAAAGTTACTTTATTGCTAGGAAAAATTTGCTTTTCAATAGAAAAATAATATCATAAACCTTATATGCAGATTTCTTTCAACCTATAAAAATGGTAAGTGTGTTTATACTATAACATTAAAAATAGTAACCTTAGTGTTTATTTTATAGAGTATTATATTCTTAACATGGTCTTCATGTTTCACTCCAAAAAAGTCACTCTGTGTCAGGTGCAGTACATAGTGTTAATAGAAAATAAAAATTATTAGAAAATAAAATAGAAACAAAGGATAAAGTGTCACCTTAGGAAGTGTGTGTTGAACAGTGGTTACTCTTCGTGTAGAGGAGAGATGAGTTGTCTTTAGACTAAGTAGCATTATAAAGCTTGTTTTTATGAGTCATGGTAAATATTTACAATTAATGCTATAGCAGAAAAACGTTTTTTGATGGAGGGTGGGGATTCCTTTCCATATTAATTTTACCAAAGCAGAAGATTCATCTATCTTGAATGGCAATCAGTAAATGGTTAAAAAAAATCCTGCCACAAAGTATAGAAACATCTATAGGATATTGTAATTGCTGTTGAGATTCTACAAATAGTTTTCTTTTGATATTGCTGTGTTTATAATTATATTGGAAGTTATCTTATTACATGCTACAGAGATTCTGAATAATTAAATGTAATAGGATGTAATATCTGACTTTAATAATCCATGTCAGGAGCTAATATGTTTTCCACATGGTGCATGAACTGTACAGCCATTGGAAGATATATTAACCAAAGTGAAATTTCTAATACTATGTTTGGAATTGAAATATATTTTTTCATGTAGGATTTCAAAAGCTTTAACAAACACGGTGGAAATGCTTCTATATTTTAAAGAAGATACATATATCCATCAATCTATGAATGTATGGTATCTTATAAATCACACTAACATCCCTAAAAATATTATGAGTCTTTAGTCATTGATCCTGCTGAATCTTTTTGTAAGCCTGATGAGTCTTCCACAAGCAGTAGGAGTGTGAAAGTACCTAGTTATACACAACAGATAAACTACAGAACAGTTTAAATGTACTGATATTTCATATGGGTTTTAAAAGAAAAAAACTAAGATTTTTATATCATGCTTTTTTTAAGTCTACAGAATCAAGGAAATACAAACCAGCTCTTCTATCATTGCCCAATCAGAAGGAGGCTCACACACATAATTATTTTGACATGTTTCTCAAAGTTTAATATGTTTATAAAATGGTATGTATTTCTAAATATAAAAGGTTTTAATTCTTTATATTATTAAATTTTTATTACAAACATAGTTTTAGGGTGTATAGATATTTCTGGCTTAAGAAACATTATCATGGTGAAATAAATCATGTGCAATATGTTACAATAATTTGTCAATAAGTAAACCTAATATAACTAGTAATTACTTGTCTAGAGACTAGCTGTGATGGGAAATATGTGTTCAAAATTGCATAGATTAAAACAGTAATTTATTTAGACTCTTCCTAATAATTTATATTCTCTCATGCTGCTTCCAAACATGCATGTTTGAGGTTTTTTATATATTGCTTGCCACTACTTTTCCTCTTGCCTATAGCTGAAGAAACTGACCATTCTAAGCTCTGAAATAACCACACTAGGAAAACATTAATTCTTGCATACCATCAAATGACATCTAAATCATGTCATAACTTTTATATTTCAAGCTCTTGATCAGATTTTATGCCTGTATCCTCTGACCTGCAACACTTGGTGAAAATGAGTCCAGTTTTTAAGTCTTCTTTACTACACTTCTGCTTCAATGAATGATTAACTTTCTACTTTTCTTGCTAAGATCAGAGCTCAGTTTCAGATCCCAGTTTACTCATCTGGGGTCTTCTTCCCTGGGAGGTGCCTACTAACCAACATACTTCTTACAGCTTCTTGGTGGTCTGCTCTATAAAAATGGTCTTGGAACCAAATATGACCAACATTTTTCATGCCTTGAGTATAACTTGTTGCAGAAGAATTTGTTTCATTGCAGAGACCACCTATGAAATCCACTGAGATAATATTGCTGGGCTGTATTATACACAAGTGTGTCTTGCAGTTTCTTGTGGTTTCCACAATTTCCAATCAACCCATTCCTGTTTTTCCCCCTTTTCTTAATTATTTATTTATTTATTTAAAACAGAGGATTGAACAAGCCCAATAGAGCTTTAGCACAGACATTGATGAAATACCTCACCTCTTTTTCCTTCTTACCTTTTCCTACTCTTCTCTATAAAAATTCATATTCATTTATCAATCATACTTATAGTAGAGGCTTCCTATTCTTTGTCCATACTAAAGGTATTGGAAATAAATTTTTGTCAAATTATTTAATGTGTCCATGAATAATGGCTAGAGACAGGTAGCATCTGTTGTTGATCAAAAGCAGATTATTAGTTAATTTTAATGATAATTTATATTAATTTACTTTACATTAATTTACATTATTTTAAAAGCTGTCTCTTTAAGCTGAATAAGAGGCATCAGGATAGACTTTTAAAAATGACTTCTTGTGTCCTGTAGAATTTTTTTTATATATATCATAATTTGTGCCTTGTCTTTCAGGACACAAATTGAGCAAATCAAATCAACGTAATAATCACACACTTAATTCAATTAGAAGCATATGCACACTTCTGTAACTGTCATTTAAGTGTGCATATATATTTTAGCAGCAACTCCTTCCACCCTTTTTAATTGATTCATAAACTTGCTGTCTTTAATTATGTTAGAGGTTGTAGTTTATGACCTCTCTATTATAATGGGGGTTGCCTAAGTATCAATTTACATCTTAAGTTATGTCTTCAGATGTAAATGTGTGTTTATTAGAAGGGAAAGTTTCTTTCTTCATCCTTCTTACTAAATTAATCTTAATCACCAAGAAAACATTTGATTTTTTTCAGAATGAACAATTATTGCTATACTCACATTCAGTATTATTGGCAAGGAGAATGATGAGAAACAGTAGGGTAATACCAAAAGAAAACTGTAGATTTCTGATTTGTTTCAGGATGTGGAGAACTTAGAAGGTGTCATTCCTGTCCTTACAATAATATAAAGCTAAACAAAAGGAAAATAAATGACTTTTTGAACTCATCAGAGAACTGAGGTCACAGGGCAAAGAGCTACCTTGAAATCTGGAGAAATAGATGAATCCATTGTGTAATACACAAGGTCTGCTAAAATGGTAATTTTGACGAATTGTTGCAGGCTGTCTTAAGAATGCCAAACTCCTGGACCTCAGCTTAGAAGATGGCCACTCTTTCATGGTTTTTAACTTCAGAAATCCCATCAAGTTCTTCCTGGGAAGAGCTGAGAAAGATACCCTGTTGCTCTGGTAGGGAAGGAGAAAAATAGCCATTATGAATTACCCTCCAAAATGCAGCCCATAACAAAGGCCTATGATGCAAAAAGAAAAGAAGAATTTAACCAGAGTTTTATCATGCCTTGGAAAGAAGCATTTCTCCCAGTCCAGTCCCTTTTAAATTTCCTATGTTAAAAACAAAAACTAAGAAACACTTGTGAAGGTCACAGACAAAAGGCACAAAAGACTGAGATTTAATGTTTTCCCTAATCCACTCAACAGGGCTCCAGGACAGTAATGGGAGTTACAGCCAAAAGAGCTGGAAGACACAGACTCTGAGAGTAGTACTTAGGGAACTACACATTCAACAAGGGAGACGAGAAGAAGAACATTGAGAAATCTGAAACCTACAGCTAAACAGACATTTGTGTACTTGGGAAAAAATAAAACCCAGCACAAGTAAAATCTGTGAGGTAAGTTTATTCAGTGTCTTATTGAGGACTATAGCCTGGGAGACAGATAAATGAGGATTTGTTCTCATTCACTTTATGTTCACTGATAGATCAATGATTATGGTGAATTAGATTGGTCCCCTGAGATGATAATTACTTAATTAATTAATTAAAAAAAGAAAGCAGTTAACAAGATAGACTTGCATGTAGTGAACATAGGCTATATTCCTGGCTTGGAAGTGTCTCTCCAAAGAAGTAACAAGGAGAAAAAAACAAATACAAATGCACAGGGACTGGAAGAAAAAAACAGTTCAATGTGAATGCAGGGTAGAGAGATTCAGTCATTTTGGTAGCAACTGTGAAATCAACAAACTGGCATTATCAAAATCTAATTTAAGTGTTATTTAAGTTGAAAAGTATGAAAGAAAGGAAAAAGAGTTTTCAGTCAGTGTGAAATAGGATAGAGCAAATAATAATTACTGAGAAGTATTACAGTTCATATTTCCTGAAAAAGTTATACCATATGGCTTAGATCTTCATTTGTACTTTTGTGGCTATGGCCATCAGAAACTAAACCATGACACATAGTAAAAACAATAACAAAAACAAAACCACAAAGTTCATTTTATGGATGTTTTGCCGACCTAAAACTGAAAAAGTATAAAGGAATAGTAATAAAAATCTGGAGACATAGCCCTGGGAACTGTGAGAGAGAGCAGGTGACCCCCTGAACACAAGAAACTGTGCAGGGAAATGGCAATTCCAAGGGTGGAATTCCAGCCGTTTGTGTCATGTTCCTCTATGATCAGAGAGTGGCCTGAAGGAAACTTCCATGGCTAATTGCCATGAACTATGTTTAATTTAATGAAGTCACAGCTGCGGGTCTCCTCAAGAGGGAAATCTCTTAAGTCTGTATTGCTTGAGGGGGTTGATAGCCATAAAACCACAGCATTTCTTTGCCTGAACATTACTTAAAGTATCTAGAAAAATAAGAGGTTTCATGAATTTATGTACTGAATGCAGTAAATTTGTTTTAGAATTAATATTTAATAGCTGTGTGAATTATGCTATTTCCTTGGTTCAAACTAAACATATAAATTTTGAAAAGAATAAAATATTAGCATATTGAGTGTGATAATGTTTATAGTATTTCAAATATATCTGTGTTCTAAGTAGATACATTTATTTAGATACAGGATATATTGCATACAGGAATGGATGTTCTAAAACTCACATGTTTCTCTCCCTTGTAAATAAAAGCATCACACTCCTTCCCCAGCACCTAAAACTGTATCTGGAACAGAGTAGGCATGGAATAATGTTAATTAAATGAACAAATATAAGAACTGTATAGAGATTCAACTAACTACTCATAAAGAGGTGTTACATTCATTCATGCTTATTCAGTAATAATTACTGACAATTATTATAAGATTACTGAGAAATAATGTTATTTAAAGTGATAACATACATATACTTAGATGTAGTAAAAAGTTAAATTTTGAAAAATCACAATATGATAGAGGTATGTTGGGTAAGTTTGCTGAATAGGAAACAGAGGAGTTTTGAAATATGAGTGGAAAACTCAATATATTCTGCCTATGTGATTTGGATTTTTTTTCCTCAGTAAGATTATATTCTTTTGCTCTGTACTTTTATAAACTTTGTCAAGGAAAGTTGAATAGTAGATCATTTAGGAAACTAAGACTTCTTTGTAAAAAAGAAAGTTGGCAGAGGTGTTTTATCCATTACAAGCATCATATTATCATCAGATCCAGTCAAAAGCATTTCTTTCCAAAATTGCCTAAGATTCAAAACCAGTTATTGTATGCTATGATCATTGATTTCAATAGAGATAAAAGAAAAATAAGGCATTCCAGCATGGAACAATTGAAAGAGAAAAGTGTGGAGGTAGAATAAAAAAGGCCAAGTGCACAGAAAAAAGTATTAGTTAAAAGTGACTGAAGTTATCTATATGAGGAGTATCTGTAGGAAGAATTGTATATGAGGTAAGCAGGAGAGATAGATAGTAAGATAGGAGGTAGAGACGTTTATGTTTAATTCAATAGTCCATTGAAATTTAGGGATCTGGAGACACTCATGACCGATTCTGTGCTGCTTTCTTACTAAACTGGAATGTGGAGGAACAATAAACAGGAACAATTATAGAGGTCTATTTTAGGCATTTAAATGAGCCTATAAATCTATTGATTTCATCATCAAGTACTTCCCACTGTTAATTTTTACAAAATGTAAGTCTCAGTACTAATAAAATCATTGGTGAAAAATAATTCCAGTTAATTATGATGTATCTCAGATGTTTCATTATCAACTGGATTTTGTGCACCTTGTGCAGCACTGCACGCTGTTTATAGCTTAGCTGGTGTATGGGCATAATTCTTAAGGGGTATCAAAATATAAAATATGATCTCCCTAGGCTACACTACATAGTATGTCAGATCAGTAATTGGTAAAATCAGAAAGAAGAAATAAACTGAAGCCATAGGTATTAGGAATAACTTAAGTAATTGTATTTTTATATATTGAGGAAAAAGGTATCGACCGAGAGGTCAAGAGTCAGAAAATGTGTTCACTGCCCATCCATGCCCTTTGAGAATGTGGCAAAGCTTGGTCTAACAGATTTGTAATAGGGTGAACCACTGGCAAAGCTGTTCTGAGTAGCAAATAAATGCAATAAATTATCTTAAGAACAATGATAACACATACAAATTGTTGAACTATCTTTGTTTTTATTATATGTTCACCACGCGACATTTGACTAAGCTGCACCTTTTTTTCTACAAAGAAAGACTTCATCTATTATTATGAGTGGATCCTATTATAGTTATGATCTACTTGTGATTTTATAAATAGGTTTCCTGAAGCTGGTTACTAGGTAACATGAAAGAGTGACTTCCCTTAACAGGTGGATATATCTCCCTAGGAGGCCAGGCTATGTGTCCAGATAAACAGCCAATAAAGGAAAGCATGGTGGTGCAGTGACAGTGGAACAAATATGCAAAATTCTGCGTGGCTCAAGGAATAACCATACAGGCCAAAGTGTGCAATAAGCCTACAATAGAAACCTTATTTTAAAGTAAAAATACCAACTATATGTGTATGTTTATGCACTCTAAGAAGGAATAGAAATGTGTTCAGAATCATCATACATGCTTCCAGTTCTAACTTTGGTGTATGTAGGAGATTTAGAAACTCTGATCATAATTCCTTTCCTTGGATTTATTCATACTACTTTAGCACATCACTATAAGAATTTGTACAGAATAAATATTCATAATATAAACCTCTTAATTCTCTATGTCTTCAGAATTTCTTCAGGATGTAAAGCCCAGGCAAATATAACTTAAATATTTCATTCTGACTTTAGCTGTCTGTAGAAACACTATATGAGTACACATGAAAATATTCCATATTTTTAGGGGGTAAAGTCACTTATTTTTGCTTACTATAATTTTGCTCAGAATATTTGATAGTGTTGGCTATCATATAACATCTTATCAAAGATTTTTTTCTTTACCATTATCAAAAATGTATGACACAAAATGACCAATATTTCTCAAAGCATATTTATACACATAACATAAATGAGTGAATTGCATCTTTTCCAAAAAAATCATTCATTGCATAAGTTTAAAGTTTAAATATCAATCTTTTAAAATATCTGTATGATAATCACTTGAATAGTCTCTATCAATTCTGTTAGAATGACTATAAGGGGATATCTGATTCAAATAGACTTTGAACAAATAGGTAAAATCTGGAATTTTAAACCTAAAATTAGAAAATTATTGATACATGATAACCCTGGCAATGTAAGTGACCACTATGTTTCAGTTTTTATTAATGTAAGATAATTGTATCTTGCCTCTGGCTAAGAACTCAGTTACTTTCAAACCATATTTATAAACTTTTTCTGTGTTTTAAGATACTTTTTATCTCTCAAATGAATTCCAAAATGTCTCAGTAAACCGATATTCTGTCTCTTCCTGCTTTCACAAAGTATAGTTTGATTGAAGATTTCCTGATTTATCAATGTATCCTGAATCTAATTTAACACTTTAAATTTTTCAAATATTTTATAACTTATGAGGCAAAAGACGAAGTGCTATTGCAGTTCATCACAATGCTTTAAACTCACTGTTGGCATGCCACCAAGTTGTGAATGACTTTGCAATAGTATCTTATAGATAAATGAATTATATGGAAGATTATGCTTGAGATGTAGGTATCTCTCTCTCAGAGAGTAGTGGTATTCTTGACAAATTACCTGAAATCAAATCATGAAAATGACTGCCGATGAAAATGATACATACTTTTTGTCTTAAATTTTTTTAAATAAATTAATTCCATTTGGAAAGATTTCTCCCATTAAGTGTGGAAATAATAAGTACACAATCTTTATCTTTATGAATGTCTTCATTCACTTCTTAATATTATGCACATCTATTTGGAAGTCCTTGAATTTTGCAGACATAAATATTCAATGACTTATTTTACATTTAACATTTTTGCAAATAATTTTCCACACATTTTTCTAGCAACAGCCATCCAGCATTGATACACTCAAATAATGCAATAGCGATAGGAATCATAAACAATTTGCAATTTTAATATAGAAAATGCTCTTTAAAAAGGATTTATCAAAAATTTTGATTTTTTTCCAAGTTAATCAACAGTGCCACCAGGTGGTTACATTAATGCAGGAAAAGGACAGATGTTAAGTGATTTAGTATTTTAAAAATATAAGATTGTTTGGGCTTATATTTTACCACAAAGTAACACTACTAACTGTACATGAGCAGTTAAGTTTAATGGGAAGTAATCTAAAACTTTCTTTAGCTAACTTCTTTCTATTTCTCTATAGTAAGTTATTAATTACCCAGCTTCATAAAGACTTGGTTGAACCATATGATATTAATTTGTTGCATGTAATCCCTCCTTCATGAGTAGGCATGATTTTTTTTCAATTCTGTTAGTTTGAATAATACACATATGCCAACAGTTCAAAGAGGATAAAGGAGAAATGCATAAAATGTGTTAGACCATGTAATAGAAATTCGTTGCTTTCACTGAGATTTCTTAATCTTAATACCTTAATAAACACTTATGATCTTTTAATTTAGGTGGTATTCTGATTTCATCAAAATCAATAGCTCCTTTATCATATATTTTATCAATATTCATAATTGTTTATAAGCTATACTTAATGCAACATTTAAACTTATTCATCTACCTTCATTAAATGCTTATATTGTTTTTTTCTCTTTTTTTCTTCTTCTTTTTTTTTTTTTATGGTACGCGGGCCTCTCACTGTTGTGGCCTCTCGCGTTCCTCTCCCTGGAGCACAGGCTCCAGACGCGCAGGCTCAGCGGCCATGGCTCACGGGCCCAGCCGCTCTGCGGCATGTGGGATCCCCCCGGACCGGGGCACGAACCCGCATCCCCTACATCTGCAGGCGGACTCTCAACCACTGCACCACCAGGGAAGCCCTTTTTTGTGTTTCTTTACCTGTGTTCCTACAGGCTTTGGCTGATGATCCTCTACCATTGCAAGCAGTGGAAGAGTGATCCAGCTAACTGCTGAATGTGAGATGAGGAAGGACCTGGACTTGCACATTTCTGCTCTTTAGTACTCTGATTGTGGTCTGTCCTAGCTGCACAGAGTCTATATCCTAAATTTCTTTCTACTATGAGTAAGGTTGGCTATATGAATCTATGGCTTTCCAGCTCTGCTGAGGACTAAATCATCATGATTGCCTAATTTTAGAGAAGTTAGGAAACAATCAAGAGCATAAATGCAAACTACAGTCCACCTATCAATATTTTCAGTAATGATTATCATATTTTGGTGTATATATCCTCTCACTTTCATTTATTTCTCAATTGAATCACCACTTGAGTGGGGGAAAAAGTGCTTTTTATTAGCCTCTTTAAAAAATCAATACACTATCATCATAACGGTGAACATTAAAGACTGATCAAGAACAATAATTTACGAAATTAAGAAAAAAGAAAGAAATTTGAAACTTGAGGAAACTGAGCCAAAGGTTGTTTTATTTTTTTAACCCAATCAAAAAATGCAACATGCCACAAATATGATAACATAGTTTTATGTAATTTTCTCTATATTTTAGATATTCAATGACAAAAAATGTAATCAAACAATATGAAGAGCATCATTGATGAATTTCAGCTTTGGGGAAACTTTTAAAGAATGAGGTAATTTAAGTCTAATTTTTCACATTATGGAAATACTCATTCAAAATCTCAATGTCTTTCATATTGAAAAGAATGTGTTAATCATACGTAAATCCATTGAAAAAATAAAAATTTATAAACCAAGAAATTTGAATATCGAAAAACAACATGCTTGAGGAAAAGTTTTGCCATAACTGCAACTTTCACTAGCTTCTGAATAAAACATTAAACTTTTCCACATCTTTGGCTCCATGCCATCACCTTCCTATAAATGCAGAATAATTTATATATTCTCCATTGCAAAATTGTCACTGAATTTCTCTCCTTTCCAGATTAGTTCAAAGGCTCCGTTTATGAATTTAAGAACCTCCACAATGTGACCTTAATCCATTTCCCTTCATTATTAGAATCTCTTGTTGCTGAAGCTGCAAGGAAGAAAATACAGTACAGAAAGTAGAACAACATATGCATTTAATGAAGGTAAATGAATACATTCAAATGTTGCTTTAAGTATGGCCCACATTTATTAATACTGATTAAAATATGTAATAAAATAACTTCAACAATAGCCACAATGATCCCCACAACCTGGTATCATGCCCTTTTGTTTTCCCCTCCCCTGGGCTATGGACTGAACCTAATAAACAGAACAGAGCAAAAGTGATGAGATGTCATTTCCAAGATTAGGTTAAAGAAAGGCTCTGGCTTTGTTGGGGTATCTCTGAGGAAAGCTACCTGACATGTTGAGAGTTATTCCATGCAGCATCCCATGTGGCCAGAAACTTACATCTCTGACCAATAGCCAGAGAAGATCTATGACCTGCCAAAGCCACGTGAGTGAGCTTAGAGATGGATCCTCCCCCAGTGGAGATGAATACAACCCCGGCCAATAGATAGACTGCAGCTTATGAGTGACCCTGACCCATGAGTGCTCAAGCTAAGTTGTTTACAGATTCCTGACCCCAGGAGCTGAGATAATAAATATTGATTGTTTTAAACCTGTAAGTTTGGGGATGATTTATAACACAGTAGATAACACTCCCATACACTGATGACTGACACCGAGAGGCCACCATGTCTGCATACTTGCCAGATGAATTGGTTAAGGTTCTAACTTCCTCCTGCAGTAGCCTGGTGGGTTCAGTTACCACAGTTCAGAATTGTAGGAGTGAAAAGGATGATGCAGCCATCTTTGACCAGTGAGGGGGGTGGGGAGGGAAGGATCAATAAGTAAATGTCTTTCATTTTGTTGTAATTTCCCCTCCAACACCCAAAAGAAGACTCCAAGATGTGATGGTTCCACTTGGCCTATCTTCAGAAGTCCCCAGAATGGAGCAGTCAGCTGTGTTTTTGAGAACCGTGGCTGGCTGTGTAATATACCTTCTTGTATTTGCTCTCTCTCCTTTGCTGCCTCTTTCCTCTTTCTTCACACCAGCTTAGATGGCATTGCACTCCCAAATAGAACTCTAACCCTTAAGCTTTTGCCTCAGCTACTCTCTCTTAGAAAATCTGTCTGTAGCAAATATATTCCTCAATGATACTTCTAAAAATAAAAGTTCAAATGGAAATACACTAAAACCTAATTTTAATTATCTTTAGACTTACCATAAAATTATATTTAACTCATATTTATTTATTTAAACCATTTTAGTCACAAGAGAACTATAAGGAGCATGACAACTCTGATTTTTTCCCTAAGTATTCAGGAGAATAGTTCTGAAAGTTTAGAGTTATATGACAATGCTGGTGTGAGGTTATCATGAGTTTGTCATAGTTATTTCTGAAAAAGCACAACATAGTCTGAACGATAAAGTTAAGTATTAAAAACAAGCATGTACCAGATAGATATCTATATATACATAATGAGCTAGAATATTTACTAAGATTTTGAAAATGAGGTATTTAAGAAATATTGTGCCAAGTTCTGGGTTTAATTTAAGCTTGAAAATTGGTAAGTGTTGGTAGCATCTCTGACAGATGACATGTTTATATGAGAAGACACATTATTGCTTTTCTTTATTTCTGTACTCTATATTGGCTGCATCCACCATAAGATAAGAGTTGCTATGCTAACACATATATATGGAATCTAAGAAAAAAAAAAAAGGTCATGAAGAACCTAGGGGCAAGACGGGAATAAAGGCACAGACCTACTAGAGAATGTACTTGAGGATATGGGGAGGGGGAAGGGTAAGCTGGGACAAAGTGAGAGAGTGACATGGACATATATACACTATCAAAGGTAAAATAGATAGCTAGTGGGAAGCAGCCGCATAGCACAGGGAGATCAGCTCAGTGCTTTGTGAACACCTAGAGGGGTGGGATAGGGAGGGTGGGAGGGAGGGAGACGTGAGAGGGAAGAGATATGGGAACATATGTGTATGTATAACTGATTCACTTTGTTATAAAGCGGAAACTAACACACCATTGTAAAGCAATTATACTCCAATAAAGATGTTAAAAAAATGATTAGAGTTGCTAAATGTGAGAAATGATATAAAGAAAAATTTCAATAGCCAAAGCAACTACACCTTGTTTCAGAATACAACAGAATGATAGATAAAAGATATGAAATTTTTCCTCAGCAGCCACTTAGGTACACTGAATCATGAACATTTATTGGCTATATACAAATTAGAGAGGAGTCAAAGGAGAAAGAGGAAGGATGGCCTGAAAACTTAAAACTGTGCCAGATGTGGCATAATGGATGTGAAATATCTATGGTCTCGATCTTAAGGAGGCTGGGAGGTTCAGCAGGTAATACATTATAACTAATAGGAACAAAATGTAAGAAAACGCAGAAAAATGACTTCGAGCAAATTAATATTTTGAATATGTGAATCGGAGGCAGTGTTAAACTTAATCATGGTTCCAATAACACAGGCAGAGTTATAAGCATATATTTACACAAATAATAGACTTCTGTGTCATATTCTCAAGATGATCTTGAAAGTTTCTAAGCAACTTTTGTTGACAGATATAAAACAATCCTAAAGCAGTGTTTATTCAGGAATAAACATTCCAAACTGCAATTTATTGTTTAGCCTGGTAATTATCTTGCCATAGTTCCTTAAAGGTTAAAGCATATTCTGAACCATTTATAGCCATTCCTAAAACATTGGCTTTAAAAACTGATCAATGAAATTATATGGCCAATATTAAGTATTTTGGAAAAAAATCCAATTCTACTGTGTTATTGCTGTAGAATATATATATTTTAAAATTCATATTTGAATGAATTTTAAAGTATATATATTTTAAATTGATTAAAAAATAATTATTGAGTGAATTTTTAAAACTCTGATGAACTTCAATTAGATTTGTCTTACGTCAATGCTCTATTACCAAAAAAAAAAAAAAAAGTTTATAGCAACTTTTTCATGTAATGTGGGTCATTGGAAAAAATAATAACCCTGCTGGCTTCATAAATTTAAAGGGTTCCAAGTCATTAACATACAAAATTAATAATAAACCATTTAACATAGACCCTTGAGAGAGAGCAGATGTTTCTGCCTAATTAGAGAAGACCTGACCCAAGATGACAGTATATTTCAATCACCTTTTTAAATAAGCATAAAGACAATCTATGGAGCTTTCACATGCTAACAGTGACATACCTAGAATTAAGGAAGACTCAGTGAAATGTCAAAACTATGCAAAGATTAAAAGAAAAAATATCACACTACCATAAATACAAAAATCAATCTTTTTTTGTCCTTATGGAAATAGAGTCCAGTTTTTCTGTTGTAAATATTATTGAATGATAAATAATAAAAAAATACAAATCAAAATTTGAGCAATGTAATGAGGGAAGAATTGTGAAGTAATATCTAACCTTAAAGGTATTTCTTAGAATCTTAAAATCCAAAGGAATATGAAAAGAACCTATTAAAACTAACCATTTAAAAAATCCCTGAAATCATATAATTGAAAACATTTTAAAAATTAGGAATATTATCAAACCAAATGCTAATTTTTAAAAATTGAATCAACTATACAAACCTCTTTCAAACTAGACCACAAAAATTTGTAGAACAAATCCACGCACAAACAAGATTAGGTATGACAAAGCAAAGGACACAAAGATAAGAGAGAGGTAACAGTAAGTTTGAAAATCTTGAACAGGCATTGGCAAACTGTGGCCCATGTATCAAACCAGCCTTCCACCTGCTTTTTAAATACAGTTTTATTAGAACACAACCATTGTTTACATACTGTCTCTGGCTGCTTTAGACTACAATGGTAGAGTTGAGTAGTTGTGACAGATAGTGGGATCCACCAAACCAAAAATGTTTCTATTTGTCCCATTACAGAAAAAGTTTTCTAACTGCTGACAACTTTTGAGAGAGAAAAATTAAAGAATAACAGAAAAGTTACACAGAAATAAACTAACAGTTACTGAAGAAACTGAAGCAATAAGAAAATAGTCACAAACAGCCAGATTTAACATTAAAGTTGCCATGTGTTCACATCCTAACACGTGTCAAGTTTTATTTTATTTTGTTTTATTTTTTAATGTTAACTATTCTGGTGGAGGTGCAGTAGTATTTCACTGCAGTATTTCACTGTAAGGAAATTAATCAGTTTCCTTGATTAATAATGATTTTAGGCAGTTTTTAATGTGCATACCTTTGGCCTTTTGCATACCATCTTGCTAGTATATAGAAATGTAATGAGTTTTTGTATTTAAACTTGTGTATTAATCTTGACAAATTTGAATGTTAGCTTTAATAGTTTCTCTGACTATTCCTTTGGATGTTCTACATATTCTCAAATTATCATAATTTCATACTTATATATGAAAGAATATAATTTGTACTTTTTTTAAGTTGTTATGTCTTTTATTTCTTTTATTTGCTTATACCACTAGCTAGCACATGCAATAAAACATTAAATAGAAGTAGTGATAGTGGTGACTTCCTTACCCTTAACCTGTCTTTTACTTCTTTTTGAAAGGTGCTGTTCAATATTTCAGCATTTAGTATGATGCTAGTTGTCAGCTTTTTGTAAATGTGCTTTATAAACTCAGGAAGTTCTCTTCTATTTCCAATTTGCTGAAAGCTTATATAATAATGAAGTAAAGTTTATCACAACCTTCTCCATCTATTGGAATGATCATACATTTTCTACTTTATTCTGTTATTGTCATGAACAAAATTAATTAATTTTCAAATGTGAAACAAAACTGCATCTCTATGGTAAAAATTCTTCGGTATTATATATTTATTATCTTTTGATATATTATCAGATTCAATTTGCTAATATTTTGCTTATGATTTTGTGTCTATATTCATAGATGTTAATGGCATACAACTTTATTTTCTTGTAATACCCTTTGATGTGTTTCACTTTGAATTTTCCTGCTTGGTGTTCTTTGAAATTCCTTAATATCTGGATTTTTAATACCAGGTTTGGATAATTATTATTCATCATTCTTTCAAATATTTCTATCTCAATCCCTGGTGCTCTCCTTCTGGATTTTAGATCTTTTTATCATGTTCCATATCTCTTTATGCTCTAAGTTTAATATAGGTGTTCAAATAGGAATTTTTCTGGGAAAAAATTTGGAAGCTGTTTTCTAGTTACACATATTTAAGGTGATAACAAATTAAAGGCACTGTTTCAATACAATCCTGGGGAAAATGTAAGTGACAAAAATGTGGAAGGGTGTTTAAAAATTTAGGTAGGAAATAACTGACAATGGCAGGATATTTAATATATTGATAAATGATAAATAGAAAACAATATTGCTTGCAAAAATGATAAATATGAGTATTAAATCACAGATCACCTTTCAATTTTGAATGTGTTTTTTCGATTATTTTACTTAGTTATATAACAAGGATACATTTACTCTCACTGAGCTCTGATTATCTGATTCAATCTGAAATTAATTTCATGCGAGAAGTATGTAGTCTGTGTACCATATGGATGTTTTGGAAAATATCAAACTCCCTTCAGCTTAGCTTACTAAAGATTTCCTGAAGCAAACAAGCAATATAAACACATTATATCAAAATCATGTTTACAGTCAACAAGGATATCATTGCTTTATATTGCAACTGCTATTCTGGTTCCCTGGCTGGTATCCCTAGCTCCATTTTCTACCTCCATCCAAAGTCCCGAGAGACTGAACTCTTAAAGGATCATTTTTAATACTTCATTTCCACCTAATACATATAGATTTTTCTTTTATAGTTCTGCAAGTGATTCAAAAAAGGGAAAGGTGATTATACTTACCTCATTCTTAGTATGAATCAAATATTTTGTATCTGTCATTTCTTTTAATCCAATATTAATCATCGTATTTTAAAATTATCTTTAAAGATAATATATTAATTATCCACTGCAGGATAACAAATTACCCCAATACCTACAGGCTTAACTAGCAAACATTTTAACAATTTTTAAGGGTTAGGAATTCACGAGCAGCTTAACTGGGTCTTCTACATCAGGGTATATCATGGGGTTGTGGTCAAGATACCAACAGGGTCTGCAGTTGTTTGAAAGCTCTGCTTGAATCTGCTTTCAAGATGACTCACTTACATGGCTTTTGGCAGAAGGCCTGTTCCTCCCCTGGTAGGCTTCTCCACTGGGCTGTTGGAGTGTTTTTATAACACAGGAGCTGGCTTCCTTCTGAGGGAGTTATCTTAGAGAGAGGGCAAGACAGAGGCATCAAGGTCTTTTATGATCTACACTTGGATGTCACACACTGTTATGATATAGTTTGTTCTATATAAGCAAGTCACTAAGTTCAATTCACAAACAAGGGCAGGAAGGATTACGTTGTACTTTTTGAGGAAGAAGTGTTGAAGGATTAGTGGACACTGAAACTATCACAGAGGAGAACAGTGAAATTTTGCATTTGAATATCACAAATGGATGAAGTGGTTAAGGCTTAAGTATAGGCAGTGAGAAGCATAGGTGTTATGCTTGAGTGATTATAAATGGTTGTTGAACTGCTTTCTAAGAGAATGCGATAGGCTAGGCTAACTGCTGGTCTTCTGGTTTTGCTGCATAATATCAATAGTATTTAAGGACCAGGTTGAATTATTGTGAAAAATAAAAGAGATTGGACAAGCTATTAAAAAAATGATTTCAGAAGGCAGGAACCAAGAGAACTGTGTGATCGAAGTGGAGGTGTCCAAATGGGAGGTTTGCTGATCGACTGTAAGTCTCCTGCATACCGAGTTCCGTTCCAAGAGTGCATTCGTAAGTCCAATTTGTTCGTAAGTCCAACAAAGTCAGTCTAAATACCCAACTAACACAATCAGCTATATAGTACTGTACTGTAATAGGTTCATAATACTTTTCACACAAATAATACAAAAAAGAAAACACAAAAAAAGATTTTTAATGTTACTGTACAGGACCCTGAAAAGTACAGTAGTACAGTACAATAGCTGGCATACAGGGACTGGCATCAAGTGAACTGGCAAGAAGACTTACTGACTGGAGGAGGGAGAGGAGGTGGGAGATGGTAGGCTGACGGATCGTCAACATTAGGAGACAGAGAGCAAGCTGAAATTTCACTCGCTCCTGACATTGATGGCACAGGTTCTGGCTCCTTACTGGAATCAGGTGCAGGTTTGCATCTTTGAAAGTTCGCAACTTGACGGTTTGTGTATAGGGGTCTTACCGTACTAGAAATTCTTTACATTAATTCTCTTTAAAGCATCTCTTATAATATCTATATTTCAGTAAAAAAATTGGAATGAATCTTTTTTGCTTATGTGTGCTCAACAGCATGTGAACAGCTTTTCTATCCAGAGCATTGGTGGACTTATGTCTCTTGAGGATTACAAATCACAGGCACCAAGTAGATCTGAGGTAGTCACCTCTTTGAAGTAAACAAGTATAATTCTTACTGTCTCCAGTGGAATTCCTTTACACTACTGGCCCCTGGATAATTTTTTTAGCCTTAAAATTCAGCAATGTGCTTATCACTTTTAAAATGAAGTTTTCCTTTTGCTTTCTGAATTTTGGATTGTGGCTTAGGGAATAATTTTTGACTTTGCTCAACATCTCAGGTATAAATAAGTGTTTTATTTATGTCATGATTCTGATTGTTGTCATTTTTTTCTTCTTTTTACACACAAAATATGACATAAATTTTATTATCAATATTAAATAGTGATCTCCATCGCATTGTTAAATATCAAGTTGATTAATTAGGAATTAGAATGTAAAGTATTATTTTTAAAATTATGGTACATTCACTGGGTAAGTTATTATGCAGGCATGAAACATCAGATTTTTTAAAGAATATTTAACGACTTGGAAAATATTCACAATAAAATATTAAAAGAAAAAAACAATATGACACTTGACGTTAACATATATGCATAGGTTAAATATGTAATATACATGTAAATAACAAAATGTTAATTTTTTCTCTTTAGGAAGTGGGATGTGACAGATTTTTTGCACTTTTTTTCTATAATGAAATCTATGACCATCATAATGAAACAACTGATTAGAAAAAAATATTGGCTATTTTTAATTGATACATATAGGAAACATTTTGATTCTCACATGTAACAATATAATAATTCAGAATCTATAGTTTTCTCTAAGAAACAGGGTTCATTCCAGCTGAAATTGTACAAAGAAAGTAGTACGTAGAGAAAAATGTAATTCCATAACATTTTAAACAAATAATCAAGGTAAAAAAAAATAATTGCATAACTTTTACAAAGGGCCAAAATCTTTATAAAAGTAAGATACTACCAGGATTAATCATTTCTTAGCAGAGCCAGGGTGGTTCTGTCTTATCCTATATATCAGCTTTACTCATGTCTATTTAATTCATAGTTTTGATCAGTTAACTCAAATGCTCTGATTATTCCTTGGTAAAAATGTATTTTCTAGCATTTGCTTTTTAAATTTTTACTTATGTTTCTTTTTTTGTTTCAGTATCCAGAATTCTCTTCAATATATTTCCTTTTGAGTTTTTTTATGTTGGTATCTGTAAAGCAATGAGCACAGCTGTATAAAAGTGAACTCAGAGGGTCACACTGAGTTGCCTGGAGTCAGCTGGGAGGTGGAGTGGGGGGAGATTTTCAGCTTCCCTCTCCCAGTTTTTTGTATGGAAACTTCCAGGAAGTGGAAGTATTTTGATATATTTATAAGGATATCTTGACAGGAGAGATGGAAGTTCTTAGGATTTAAGTTTCAAGGAATTTTAATAGTTGGTTTCAGATTTGCAGATATGCTCGACTTCCATTTTTCAAAAACAGAATACAGTCTATATCTCCTTGGGTGCTAAGGGGTGGGTGAGGCTCACATTTACTTGCTAAACAAGTAACAGACAACACGGGAGGAAGGCAACTTTACCTCTTCCTCTTTTTCCCCTTCTCTTTCAAAACTTTAAGTTATTGGTCATCTGAATTTTCTGCCTGGCTGTTCCTTTATTTTATTCCACTTCTTAGAAATTGAAACTCCAACTATGCTTATCAAAGCAAAACCACCAGCCAGATAATAATCTCTCAAGACTTTCTTCAGAAATTGGTTGAAAATGAAAGAGCTGAGGTTAGAAAACAACAACAACAACAAAAAAAAAACACGGCACATGAGAAAGCCTTATGAAAACTGGAGCAATCCTTTGGTTAAAATCCCAATAAATATGAAGTTTACAGGTTCCAAAATTTAAGTTAAAAGTAATTTTCTCTATTTACAGTGTTTTCTTTCTGAATATATGTTTTACGTTTAAGGCTGTGAGAAGTTAGGAGTATTTTTGAGAATTGTATGTGTTCATAGCTTCGTTTGCCTTCTTTGAAGTCTTCTAATAAGAAAATTGAGGGCTTCCCTGGTGGCGCAGTGGTTGAGAGTCCGTTTGCCAACGCAGGGAACACGGTTTCGTGCCCTGGTCCAGAAAGATCCCACGTCCCGCAGAGCGGCTGGGCCCGTGAGCCATGGTCACTGATCCTGCGCGTCCGGAGCCTGTGCTCCTCAACGGGAGAAGCCACAACAGTGAGAGGCCCGCGTACCGCAAAAAAAAAAAAAAAAAAAAAAAAAAAAAAAAAAAAAATATATATATATATATATATATATATATATAATATATATTATTGGCCTTTACTAGATTTTTGCTTTTCCATGTGAATTTTAGAATTAACTTTGCAATTTTCACCTGATTGTTAACTGAAATTTCTTAAATTTTATAAATTAATTTGGAGATAAAGTATTTTCTCCTCTCCACGAACATATTAATTCCAATTATTGTAGTCTTGTAAAGTATATATAAAGGTTATATTTTCCTGTTAATGGCTTTACACACTTTAAACAGATGTATTGTTAGATATATTATAGTTTAGTTGATATTATAAATGGTCCATTATAAAATTTTTATTTTGCAATTGCTTCTGGTATATGAAAATGTAATTGACTTTTGTGTATTGATTTTACATAGGGTAAAATTAATAAACTCTCTTATTGATTCCAACATTTTAACTGTAGTTTACATTGAATTATCTAAGTATAGAATCTTATTAAACATGAATACTGACAGTTTTGCTTCCTCCTTTGAAACCTTCACACCTTTATTTCTTTTGAATAAGGCTGACAGGATATTGTTGAATAAAGGCATTATGTTCCTATTTTTAAAGGGAATCCTTCTAATGTTTCAACATTAAGAATTAGATTGCTCTAAGATTTGGTGTATATATTTTACCCATTTCAGGAGTAGTTTATTCTGACTTTGGTAAGATTTTTTTTTATTATTATAAATGCTTTTTGAATTTTATCAATTCTTTTTTTCTGCAACTAGTGACTTCCCCTCTGGAGAAAGAGGGAGAGAACTTATCTTTTATACCAGCATGTAAACAAATCCTTTCTTGGGGAAAAGGGGAGTTGCCTCTATTCCAGAATGTGAGCATTTGGAACCAGGAGAGATTAGAAAATTTTATACCTTCTGAATGGGCCAAGGCTCTACCATAAAAAAGACAATAGATCCAGAGCTTATAGCTGTAAAATTTGCAGAGCAAGTGGTTCTAGGGAAGAAAAAAAGAGGAGATACTTTCTACAAATATAACATGCTAATTTTCTTGCTCAGGATACTGACCCCTTTAAGAAACACTAAAATATCTAGAAAGAAGTGGCTTCCAATAGACACCTGTCTCCTAAAGGCAAAAGTTAGAACCTAGGGTTAGCTAAGGTACAAGACTTAGATTAGTCTCTGCCAACCACTCCCCAAGATGATGTTTTATTTGGGAAGAAAGAAAAATGAGGAATTAGATGCTACCCATAACTGACTCCTGGCATAGCTGGTAGAGCTTTGTAGGGGGACCTCCAACTTTTAGAGGCTACAAATGGGAGTCCCATGCTCAGTACCCACTGTATACAGTGATCAGAGCAGCAGGTGAGCTGATCTCCATGCCCAGTTTTCTAGCCTGCCTGCATATTATGTAAACCATTCATTATACCATTAATATTTTACCTTTTTAGGGGCAAAGTCTTATCTATATACATTAGATCAAGTTGTAAATTTTGATTCCTAACTTTTATTCTTATTGATTTTTTTGCATAATATATAGCTGACTGAGCAAGTGTGTTGAAATATCCCAGAGATATAGTGGTTTTGTCGATTTATCTAATATGTAAATTAATATTTTACATTTATATTTTAAAAAAATATATTTTGAGATCCTATAGATTAAAATCATTTGGACTATCTATGGACTCTTTTTTTTTTTTTTTTTGCGGTACGTGGGCCTCTCACTGTTGTGGCCTCTCCTGTTGCGGAGCACAGGCTCCGGACGCGCAGGCTCAGCAGCCATGGCTCACGGGCCCAGTTGCTCCGCGGCATGTGGGATCTTCCCGGACCAGGGCACGAACCCGCGTCCCCTGCATCGGCAGGCGGACTCTCAACCACTGTGCCACCAGGGAAGCCCTATCTATGGATTCTTGATAAATTTTTCTTGTATGATAATCTTCTTTATCTTTTATATATTTTTGCAGTATTTCTATAGTGTTTGATAGTATTTAGGCTCCACCAGTCTTCTTTTGAATTATGTTTACTCTTTATTTACATTATTTTAATGTAAAGCTTGCTGTGCCCCTATATATCTTTTACTTAGTGATCTTTTGATTTATACTTTTGTTCTTGGAAATTTACCTCTCAGTATAATTATTGCCTCTTGATTTTAATATATTTTATTTCTTGTGTCTTTTAAGAATTTTTTTCTTTAGTCTTCTACAATATTATTAATAAGTATGTAGATGTTATTTTACGTGAAGAGATTTGACTGTTTTGTTTTAATAGTGCTTGGACTTGCTGTGCTTCTAAATATTAGAATACATGTCTTTCACAAATTCTGGGAAATTTAAAGTCTTTTGAAATACTTCCTCATAAGCAAAAACATTTCTATATTATTTTCTTTTCCCTTTTAGACTTTTTACTGGCCAAGTGATAGAACATATGTTTCTAACCTCCATGTTTCTCAACCGCTATTTCATATATTCCATTTCTTTTCCTCTGGAGAATTTCTTCCACTCTATTTTTCAGTTCAATATTTCTTCCACTGTATGTGATTTCTATTGAACCCATCTACTAAGTATTATTTTTACCACAGTATTTTCAATTTCAGTTCTTTAATTTTTTAAGACTTTACTTTTAAACTGTTCTTGTATCCAGTCATATTTTAAATTTCTCCTTCAATACTTATGCTTATTCTAAAAATCTACATATAAAAACAATTTGTTATAAAAGTCATTTTGGATATACTTTCACTAATTATGTTTCTTCTTATTCTTCATTATAGTGAACGTTTGTTACAAGCTCTTTTCAAGTGTTGAAAAATTGAAATTTATCTTTATATGGCTTTGGTCATGGAAAAGTTTTGTAATTCTAATAATTTTATGTCTTACAAAATTTTTCCAGCATTAAAATAATATTGTTGACTTTGGTAGAAGAAACAATAATTTCCATAATTACCATGCACAATTTAGTGTCTAGAGTGGTTGATTCCCTTCCATTTTAATTAACCATATTCCCCATATAGAAAGAAATACTACCAATCTTCTCTAGAATATACTTAATTCTAAAATTATCTTTTTCAACATTCTCAGATAAAAAAAATCTGTGTCTTATAATAAGAAATATAATAACCTCAAATCTGCATCTCCATATATTGAGCTTATTGTTTTGTCTTGCTAAATTAGGATATTTCCTCCTTGACTGCTATTTTCTGAAATTAAATGATCTTGCCCCAAAGGCACTACAAACTTATTCTTAAGATTTTCAGGAGACATTGGCCATTTTACCATTCTATCTTTAACTTGGGACTTTGTCAACTTATCTTGGCTGAAAAATATCATTATGTAATGGAGCAGGACCCTATGGGGTCTTCCTGGGACAGACCCCTCCACCACATCCTCCGCTTTAGCTCCTCTTGGAAGTATCTAGATAATAGTATCTGATGCATATTTCCTAACTTGTTTTACAGATGCTTAAAATCACCACCAAATCACCACTTGATGACCATGAGCCCCCAGACCAGAGCCTAAAAATTGATAATGTTAACCCTTGATGATAGGGGTAATGATACCACCCTATTACCTCACCATCAGCCAATCAGAGAATTGTGCACAGGTGATCACATACCCTGAGACTCCCCTCCTTCACCTTGCCTATTAGAATTCTTTGCTGAAACCCTCTGGGAGTTCAGCCTGTTAGAACATTAGCTGTCCAGACTCCTTGTCTAGTGCCTTACAATAAATACTGCACTGTCCTTCATCACAACCCCCAGGGTCAGTAGATTGGCTTTACTGTATGCAGGTGAGCTGACCCAAGGTTTGGTAGAGTAACAATTTTAGCTGAATAAATGCCACTAATAGACAATGTTCAAATCATTCAGACTGTATTTTATGTATAGCACATTTTGACTTGAGTTTTCCAAACTTTTGCCACTATTTCTTGTGGTCCCAATTTATTTTTCTTTTAGTATGAATGTATTCAAAATACAATACAAATATTGTGGAGTTAGTATAGTCTTTTCAGTGGGATGTTTTATTGGACTTGCCATATCAGTTATGCTAGGCACAGATTTTCTATCGACTATTCCAAAGCTCCTGATATGGTTTTAAAACTTCTATGGTTATAAAAATATAAGCTCAGTTAACTTCTTGTTTAACTGCTGACTATGCTAACAATGGCAGATGAATCATCTGTCCACAACATGGAGCAACTCCATAGCTTTGTCTAAGACAAATGCTATTTGTAATTTGAAGGTCAGGGAAAGTGATACAATTGTTGTCAACAAGTACTGAATATCATTTTACCCTTAATCATCTTGTCTTACTGTAAAAACATAAAGGACTTTAAGAAATTTTAAGGAATTTGTAACAGAGATAAGGAAGCTAGTAAGTGTGTTTTAGGGGAAGCACATCACTATTACATTTACATGAATGAAATTGCATTGAGATGGAGCCATTTGGAGAAGAAAATAAATCTATTATATCCTCTATGGATATATTTTACTATTGCTAAGAAAATAAAGCATGTATATTTCTGAAGTTTTCTATAATAGTAGCAATATTGTCAATAGACCTTAGAATACTATGACTATCTAATGAGAACTTGCTTTCCACTTCATAAAAGAACATATAATCATTTCTAATATTCCTATTCTCCTTTCATTGTCTTTTATAGCTGTGATTATAAATCAATATTGATTAATTGGCATGATCCTTGACATAATAATGTAAAATACTTAACAGTTTTCATGGATTTAAAACACACTGGTTTAAAGTAGCTCAGTATTTCACTTTTTATGAAATACACTTATTAATATTTGGCATGTATTCACTGATTTAAAACATGATATTTACAATACTCTCTGTGGTGTTTCATAATTGGTCTTCCTATTTTAGGCCCCAGCACTTTAGTAACAAACATTATTGGGTAGTTCTGTTTTATTTTAAATATGTAAAGTGATATTTTTACTTTGAAATGAAGAGGCAGCTTTGTATATCAGGAATGACAGAAACCAAAGGATGAATGAAATACACACACACACTAGAAATAATACCAGGGATTCCCTACAGTGCAATGGAGATGATCTCTACCAATCTTTTTCCCTGAAAGAAATGTGTGCCGTACATCTGATCGGCTATCCCTTCTTTTTTCTTTATGCTGTTTCTAATTGATCTGTCTCTGTGCATGATATCTCTCATATTTCATATCTCTGTTCTCTGTATCTCATATAAGCCCTTGTCAAACTGTACTAGCTGCAGTTTCAGGAAGTTTTGTCTTTCTAAGGTTCTCACTATTCTGTTTCTGACCTATACGTTCACAACTCTATATTCTTGTTTGTATTTCCTACTATACACTCCCAGACAATCATAGAGTTTGAGTGTTTCCCTTATCAGCATACCACTGTCTTCTAAAAATGACATTACTAAATTTCTAATGCAGCTAATATAAAAACCCTCCTTGATTATGTATTAGGAGAACAATGTGATATTGAGTCCTACCTGAATTATTTTTTCCTCATTACTTAAAAGCTTTTTCCTATGGCAACTTCCCATGTCATACTAGCAAATCTTATTTCTAACACATTGGTTTCTCTTGTTAAACTCAACAATGTGGCCACTTGCAGCTTCTTTAGAGCTTTGCTGCCTAGCCCTTCATGCACTTTTACAGTTGAAATATACTGAATGGAAATGTTAATGCTTTAGCAACTCATGGGGTTTTTGTGAGCAAAGTCCTCTGCCAAGAATAGAGTACTGTATTTGCCATTCTTGTACTCTCTCTGTGTCATTAAATATAATTGGGATGTGTGTTGCTCACTCAGATAAAAATAAACCACCTTCAAGAATTTTTAAAGGTTAAACAGGGAAAAGAATCTTGAAAATAATAGACAGGATGTGACTAGTTTCTATGTTCTTGCTATAATGATGGTATTGCTAGTTCTTTAACTTATAACTTGAAGAAGACAAATGTCGACTTAGTTGAAAATAATCCAAAAAATATCAGTATACATTCGCATTACAGTTAACTTAAGTATACCTTTCTTATTCATCTCCCTGAATTCTGGACTTCTCCAAATATGGCTAAGTAAAGTGTCATTGCTCTAGAGCTTCCAATCTTTATAACTGGTATTTTAAGTTTAAGTACCTAATTTGTATAGATACAGTACTTGTCTAATAACAGCTTGCTGTGAAAGTTACTTCTTTGTTTGAAAGTGTTTAGGACTATTCATGTTTATTACTTAGTCTATGAATATATACACACTCAAGATTCCTATTTCTCAAATGAACAGAAGCTGCAATGTGCTCACTAAAACCTATTTGCACCTTTTTGACTCACAGATAGAACCAGACTTCCCAACCTCCCTAATAGACATATGTGTTCATGCCCAATTACCTGGCAGGGTTATCTGCCACCTTCTTTAACTCTAATTTGATATTGATAGAATTGGGGGCCTGGGATGGCACTGACACAAAATAGCAGGACCTGAATCTCTGAACTATTGATCAAGAACTCCCATTTGAACTATATATGAATGAGCCATTGAGGTTTTTTATGATTTACCTTTTCATGTATAACAGTTATACACCTACTATGGACATTTGTTCCAGGATTGTAACCATTCTGCAATCAATTCCTGAGATATGGAACATTGTTTATCTTTAGGACACAGGAAACTGACATTGGATCCTTTTGAACTAAGGGGAGTGGTTTAGGAAAGAATGATAGTGTTGATTTTTAATTTGTATTTATTTTAGAAAGGTGTCATATGGGAGAGAGAAGTTCAAGAAATAATTGGCTAGTTTGCTGGCATAACTGAGAAAGTCATGAAGAGCATCCAGAGATTTTCAGCAATGAAATATTGGAAAAAGGAATGTTTTTAGATACCAAATAGTAAGAGATGATGTTGAGAGAGAACTTGAGAGGGAATGGACCATTAAGATGTAGCTCTATGACAAAGACCAGATCAACAGTGTGCCTATCCCCAAATTAATATCACAGGAAGTTCTAAGTTAGCTGCCATTAAAATGCAAGATTATGAGATGTGATTTAAAAAATAAAGCAGGTAAGGCATTATATCTAAGAAAAATTACAGATGTATTGTTGGCACATGAAACTTAGTAGCAAAAACCAGAATCCTACTGATAATCAAAGAAAGTAAATGTCTAAAATTACACAAACTAAATCCATAAATGCATTTTGGCCTTAGGCTTCCAAACACTCACTGCAGGTGCAGACACAGATGGAAATGGACCAAAAAAACATCTATGAGTGAAAGAAGCCATTAAGCTTTTATTCAAACACTGCAATGTGAAGACAGTCCAAGAGCACTCTTCTGCAGGGATTAAGTAGCCTAAAAGATTTACAGGTTAGATTAGGGAAGGTCAGATAGAGTCAATTTTATTTCCAGAATTTCTCAGTCTTCTTGGCAGGTGTGAGGGACTTAGATTGCATTAGACATGGGGCAAGATTGAGGAACTGCAAGACCGTGGCAGCAGTTTTATCAGGTGGAGGTTGGTCAATTTTAGTTTAATAAAAGGAGTGAGGAGAAATAGTTATTAGAGTCAGCAGAGGTTTGCCCACTCTTCAGCCTCTTTTGCAAAGATTTTGCTGACCAAAAAAGTAGATTGTGGTGGACTGCAATTTTTTTTTACCCTATACGCATTACCTCCTCTTTCTGGAAATAGACCCATATCACATTTCCAACCTCTCTCAGGTATGTATGGACAGGACATGCACTGAGACAATGTGTACCATCCCAAGGCTTGACCCATAGAAACCTCCCACCAAACCTCCTTCCTTTTCTCCTTCTGGCATGATGGGGATAAGCACAGGGTTCTTAACACACAGATGAAGGGACGTTGGAACCACAGGTAAGAAGAGTCCAGGGTGCCTGAATTACTGCTTGGAGAATCACTTCCTGCCCATCAGAAACACCCATTTAGATTTCATGTGAGAAAAAACTAAACCCCTGTTGAGTTAAACCATTGATATTTTTGTAGATTACCTATCAATATTTCAGCAGGTAGCTGTTGAATGGTGTTCAGCACTTATACTTTGTTCTAGCTCTGTAATCTGAGTGTCCTGTGTTCTGGTTCAGTTGCATCTTCCATTCTGCTTCTTTGTTCCCTGACATGTTATACATTTAGAAAGTATTATAATACACTGTGGTGGACAGAAAAGCAACTTTATGACTGGAGTGCTTGCAACACAACTTTTATTTTCATCAACGGGAAGAATCACAGGTACTATTCTCTTTCATATATGAGCATCTCCCTACCTGGAACATTTTTGTGAGCCCATGCAACCAAGTATATATTGTTATTTGGGACCCCCATTGACTGCCAAGCAGTGCTTTACCCTTGGTATACCCTGATCAGAAATATTTCCGTTGTAGATTCAGTTCAGACTGCCTCTCATCGTTTCCTTTCTCTAGGCTACTGGCTGATGAAGTTGGCCAGTGTGGAAGTTGAAGGTCAATTAAAAAAAATCTGCACTCCATCAATTTTTCTAATCTCATCCTTTATCACTCTCCCCTTATCCACTATTCCAGTCTTGGTGACATTCCATCCCTTCGTTAAGCATGCCAAGTGCACTTCAATCTCAGCGTTTTGGCACTATTTCCTATGCCTGGAGTACTCTTATACCTCATTGTTGTATCACTGCTTCTTCTTTTTTTTTTAAACCATACAAGCCTCAATTCAAATGTTAACTCAGAGATTTTCCCCACCTTTTCTAAAGTACCCTCCACTTATTTTAAATTCCATTAAGCTACTTTATTATTTTTCTTACCATTTATTATTCTCTGAAACTATTTTACTAATTTTATACTTTATTTATTGACTCAGTTTCATAGAATCAACACCCCATCTGAACACTCACTACTGTATTTACAACATTAGAATAATGTCATAATGTCAGAGTATTAAACCACAAATAGTGGTTGATAAAAAGTTGGAATAGATGAATGAAAAAAGCATTATAGATAAAGAGCAATTCAAGACTGTAATATGGGTCCAAAGCTGAAATAGGGTTTTCTCATTGTCCTTCTGCATTGTAGACTGAATTGTCCACTTATTTGCAGATACGTCTGCTGGAAAACCAAAAGGCCACTACATCAGGCCAAGACTCATATTTTTCACTTCTTAAAGTCCAGTCCTTTCTACTATACTGAATGGTCAACATAGAAAGAGAAAGAGGGACTCAGAACCAAGTGATTCTTCTGAACATTAACAGTGACCACACCCAAATATTACCTTGGATAAGTCACTAAGGGAGAGGATGAGAGGGTAAGGGGATTGGAGAGGCATGGCAAAAGTGCGCCCCTAGGCAGTTCTCTCCTGTGAGACTATATTCATTGGGACTATTAGGAAAATCTAAAACAGATATACAAAACCAAAACAGAATATACGGCCTAGCATAACTGATAAGTCCAAGAATTTAATTAGCCTCAGAGTCTACATGACAAGAGGCTTTGTACTAATAACAAAAGGACTCAGTTTCCCTTTATCTCTTAACTTTGCATCATTTTTTCTATGGGCTGCTCTTACAGGTTCCTTAGGGTGACTCCAGTAGCTGTTATCATTAGTCTTAGTTCTACTGTCACATTTGGAAGGATACAAACACTGTCTCAAAGTCCTAGCAAGATCTCATTGTATCTCTTTGACTCTGATTGGGTCCCTTGGGCATCCTTGAAGCAATCTCTAAAGCAAGGAGATGTACCCTGGTAACTAGCCACTTATGAGCACACACCCACTGCAACGGCTATGGTCTTGAGCAGTGGTTCTCCAAAGTAGATTGTGACGCTATTATTTAAAATGGAGTAATAAACTATAGTCATTCTAATCCCTATTTTTAACCAATAAAGGAATGAAGAATAAGATTTTAATGAAAATATGAAGAGAAAGGCAATTCACGTTTGCCCTTCATCATGAAATAAAATGTGCTATACTTTTACAAGTTGAATAGTCTGGTCAGGGTCAGAATCTCTTAAACCTTTTAGGGCACAGGGCAAGAGCACAGAGGCTCAAGAACTATTATAAATGAGTATAAATTAATCTAACAAGTACACATGTTGTATCCTACCACCTTAAAAAATACTGTTTTATATTAAAAAAAAACACAAAAATGTATTTAAATGCATGTGTTTTATATTCTAAAAGTAACAAAGATAACTTATTTTTATTTTAGATATTAGACCATTCTGTTGATAGGCCATTAATATTTGAATGAGCAATAAAAAGACATGCATAACTCATGTTATATTTGATAATATTAATTTACTTATATTGCTTTCAATCGGACTAAGGCAATAATTAGTTTGTATTAATCATATTTTCATATAAGTTCTATTCTATTGAAAGTCATGAATTAAAGAATTATAAAATAAACGGAGTTTTATTCAAATTATACAAAATTTGAATACACTTTTATCAAAATACAAACTTTGGTAAAGTTAAAGGATAAAATGTGATTATAATATTTTCCCTGTAAAATACTTATTATTATAAATTAAAATAAAAGGCAAAATACCAACTATAATGAATGATAAACAATATTTGAAATGTTTAAATAAATATTTAATTTAATTTATTAATTCATATGACATTTTCTAAAAACAAAACTATTGCAATATTTTAGCATTTAATGTCTATCTAGTTGCTAATGTAAAGATTTAGTATCATACTTTATGCGTTATTTATAGAATTCCATGTACAACTTTAAGTAATATGCATTTTTACCTTATTGAAAATATTCCTCACTTGCGGTGTCTGGTTCTTACAAATCATGCGCTATTTCGTTAAGTTCCTCTTCCTGGATCCAATTATTGCACTTATCAAAGTATCTTTTAAAATCTAATATATGCCAAAAATATGACAGATTCATAAAATATTAATGTTTTAATGCTATGCTAGAAGTTGTTCACACATTTTACATGTACTTTCATGCGAAAATGTTTAGAAAAATGACCCTCCACGGTCTCCCATTGACAGGAACAGGGTCAGGACTCCGAACAGCAACCTTCATGTTTTCCGAACTTGCCCAGGTAACCACTTAACACTCGCGTTCGGTATTGCTTACATCAAGCTCCATGGTTTGTGTTTCACTCAGATCAGTGTTCATAACAGATGCTTTTAAAATGCCAATGCAGTTTTCAGCCACAACCACTGAGTCAGGGTTTAAATACAACATCTGGCACTATGTCAGCACCTGAGATAAATAACACTCTTAGCGATGTACTTGTATGGCCCAATAAACGTGTTTATTTGAAACTGTCATGGGTAGATGCCGTGATTTATTACAGCTTGTGCTTCTTCAAAATACTCTACCAGCCACAGTTCAATAGAATATTTAGACAACCAGCAGAGCTGGTTTTTCCAACATTGTCTTCTCTATTATCCAGGTACTCAAATAGGAAGACTAGAGAATAGGACTTGAGTAATAAAATAGAGAATTCTGTGAGAATGGTACTTATTTAGTGACACAGAAAAACAAAACAGCAGCCAGTGGCTATTTCCACTGCAACTGAACTTCCTGTTTGTTTTAGTGCAGGCCAAATCACCAGAGCTTACCTAACCCATAAGATTCCTTTACCAGTTTAACCAGCAATACACATGTGAAATACATACCTTTGAGTTTTTACAAAAAATGATTTTCAGAAGCAACTGAAGTAAGAAAATGATTACCTTCAGCAACAAGATTGATAGAACAGAATGCATTCAAACAGACAAGTAGATCAGGATAAATAAAATGAAACTTACCTTCAGAATAACCAAATAGACATGTTATAATACTCTAATTAACAAGATATAGACATCCTTTTTTTGTTTTTTAAAGTGCACTATACTTAAGATAATTTTAAGTGTTAGGCAATATTGTGTATTGTGTCACAATTAAGAAATAAAGATAAAATAATATATTTTATTAGATCAGTATGTTAAATAATGAAAATTTACCTTTAATGAAGATTGTTACAACTCACATATTTTACAGGACATCTTCTTAGCAGCACAATTTCTTTGCTATTATTAAAAATATAACAGGTTTATTCATCTTGTTGATTATTGACTTGTAGGTAGCTTTTTAAAAATTATTTGAACAGTTAATTGTACTTCTTGGTTAAATATTTCTTAGTACAAAATATCTTTGAAATAGCCATCTATCTATAGTGCTATGATCAGTATACTTTCAGTTTTGCAAACGGAAGAAAGTTGTCATTTGAAAACATGCTTTCTTATATAAAATATATTTTAGGTTACAAAGAGTTATGGACATAAAATTCAGATATGAGCATTGGGTTGTCAGAATTTGTACTAACAAGTTAATAAAATTGTTAATATGTACCATGACTTTCCAATATGTTCAATGAAAAACAAAATATATTTTTTACTTCTACATAGCGTACTGTTATATACACTAAATGAGCAGAAGGTAGGTATGATGGCATGAAAATATTTGATAATACACATGCATATTGGCTCATGTTATGTTAATTATCAGTGGACTGCCAAATCTTCCTGTCTTATTGACTGTATGAGCAACCACAAAGCATGTCACAGGCTTAACCAGAAACAGTCTCCTTCTAACATATTGATTTAAACATGCTTAGTTATTATGACTGGTGTGCTTCATTTTACACATAGTTTTATCTTATGTGAGTGTTTTGTGTGTGTGTGTGGGCTGGGACTATGTGTGAGTGTAGGTAAATGTGTACCCAGATTTATTTTAAGATACATGTATGAAGCTGGAACACTGATTTTGTCAGTGCTTGCTTTAATGGTAAAATAATATTTTTACTACTCCCTGGTCCCAGTTCCTCACATTTGAATCACTTTTTATAGTCTCGATAAGTATCAAGGTGAAGATATTACATTAATCAATTATTATCCATTAAAAGTCATTAAAGTGTATGGTCACCTATATTTTGTTGGAGAAGGTTGACTAAAATTTTGAATAGAGCGAGATGCTACAAGGTTATCTGAAGTGCCAGAGAATCTCTTAAATGTATTGAGTGCCTTTAACACTAGAAGTCAGTAAAGAAAAACAAGGAGTCATTTAAAGGCTTTAGTAACTCCATGACCCTATATAAATCCACCCCTCTGCAAAGCCATGCATTCCTCAGGGATCCATGCATTCAAAATGAACCTTGGGTTTTCAAAACAGCCTATTGTAAACTGTGGATTTAAACATCTATGTTAAATTTCAGTTTCTGAGACTAATGCTCCCTTGTTTAAACAAATTTATGAACAACAGAGTATGATGATTTTTTTTAATAATAAAAGTATTTTGAGGTTATGCAGTTAAAGGGAAGTGGTCAAGTACAGAAAGTACAGCAAGTACAGAAAGCATAAACCATTTCTGTAGCTATTTAAATCATAAACATTTCTGTGACTTACAAGAACTAATACCTTAAAATATACAACATAAAATCCTAGAAATAATCTTAAGGGTCTATAATATATTTTCTCTTTTAACTCATGTTTCTATAGTGGAACTAAGAAACCATTTGAAGTTAGCCATATAATATCATGTAGTAAATTTAGAGACTTCCAGTATGTGCCTACTTGCTAAAGAATATTCTACAAGAGACATTTGAACATATTGGGTGTTTAGTGATACTAAAGTTGAATTAATTGTTAAAGTGGGGGAAATACAGATGATAAATTATAGTACCTACAGGATTACAAACTATAGACTATTCATTAGACTACTATTTATTAGATTCTGCAGAAAGTTTTGCCAAAACAGTCACGATCATTTTATATAGTTTCTGCTTATTTTTATCAGTCTAATCTTATTCTATTGTTTCTCTAAGAGTTAGAATATTCTAGTACAGGATACACATTCTGTAGTCTTATGAAACAAAACACAACTGGATCATTCCCTCATTATTGTAAGGATAATATGTTTTCCTTACATGGTTTCATATCAGTCTTGCGTTCAAAGACACTGGTTTGGGGAAGTCCTACAAAGCTTGGAAGCAGTCAACAGATCACTGCATTGTCTTTTGCAAGACTCTTCAACAAAGACTCAAAGACTGAGACACAAGGCATATCTAAGAAATCAGGGTTGGAAGTCAGGTCAAACAAATAATACTTGAGAAAGCAGAGATCTGAACAGTTTGGAATCAACAACCAAAAATGTTGTCATTGGAAGAAGGATATAGCTATTTATGCTTGTGGTACAGGAAGGAAGAAGCTTGGCATCTCTGACTCCATATTGTATCTACCTTTGATGCTGCTTTAACCTCTGAGTCATAAGCCTCAGCTTTGGCCTATGCATTGATATAATCACTAAAGGAATTTTGTCTACAGATTAAGATTTGTGCAAACAGTCCCTTATCCAAAACTTGCCTCCCAAGGGGAGATAAGGACGTATGAACAAAAATAGTGATTGTCTTGTCAAGATTTATAGTAACATTTCGATTAGACTCACATCAACCCAAGTCAAGTGTCCAAGAACAAAGAGCTTTTACAATCCTCCTTGGACCCTTGCTGGTACCTGATCTTAGCCCCTTCTTGCTTGCCCCTTCACTAGCATAAAAGAAGCTTGAATTTGACCCTAAATTAACATTGTTCTTTAGGACATTAGTCCACCATCTACTCAGTTCCCTGGCTTTCTGAATAAAGTTGCTTTCCTTGCTCCAACACCTTGTCTCTTGACTTATTGGCCTGTAGTATGGTGAGTGGTGCATTTGGACTTGGTTACATTTGTATAAAGGCATCACTATTGGGTAACTGTATTCTTTGGAATGTCATTTCCATATTTGAATAAGTGTCCTTAATTTGTGGCCTCAATTCCCAAGGTAGAGACAGAATTACCTACTGCAGTTGCCCCACTTGTGTCTAGGTTTTAGGCATATGATCTAAGTGCTGTCATTCAGAAGCAGCCTCCTATAAACTACAATTTAGCAGAAAGTTGAAGAAGGGCTTGCTATTTGTAATCTAATCTTTGGGGAGGGGAGTCAGGTGGAGATTCAAAAGTGGTAGTGACCAAAGCCCTGCCCTGCACCAAGCCCCATATTCAGTGTCCATAGAGAGTTCACAGTGAGAAATAAAATATGCTCAGGCAGTCTTCCAAGGCCAGTTGTTTGTGCTCCCTAAAAATTTTATAAACTACTCAATATCCTTAGTAAGCTGGATTTTGGATTAAACTAGATAAATGCAATTATATTTATTAGTCAAAAAATACTGACTGAGACAATTATAAAGGTATGTATTGGGGGGAAATATTTTTATCTTACCGTCCAAAAAGGATGGATTACAATGTATTTGGGTGAGAATAGTTTGAAAAGATCAGAATGAAACTAGCAATAATATTGACTCATTCTCTGAGCATTTGAGAGTAACTTTGGGTTACTTATATCTACCCTGATTACCACAGCAAAGAATTCAGAATTTGAAACCTTGGTGATACTAAGTGAAGTTGCAGGTGCCCCACCTTCAATGACAAAAGTGATCCATCACCTCAAAAGGAGTCAGTCCATAATTTCCTATTAAAATTCTGAATACTTCATTGTTGCTCCTTTAATGCAGTTATATTTGCTTACTTATATTCCTATAGTTTATTTGTTGCCTTATAGTGGAAATTTGGAGGAAAACAATACATAAAATCAAAGTATATGTAGTGGAGACCAAGAAAAGGTAAATAGTTCTCCAAATATTTATTCTTGGAGATTTTCTACAAAGTTTTGCTACTTGATGTCTCTTAATCCTCAATGAAAATTTCATCTGTAATGAAAAGACATAGTACTTTTTCTTATTGCCATATTTTCTTAATTCTAAAATGACATTTCTTCACATTTAACATTTTTAAAATCAGGGTGGTTTAGATCAATGTGTGTGTAATATCTGTTATGTCAATTAATCTTCTCCCTATCTTAATGATAAGAAAATACCAATTTGGCTAATAATTAATTCTATTAATCTGTATGAGTAAATGATATATTTGATGGTATTCATAATTATGATATAATATTATAGATTTACTTGTCAGTACTGACATACAGATACATTAAAATCATCAAGTATGATTTGCAGTGTTTTCCATGCCACTGAAGATTAAAGATGGTGCCTCCACTTCCAACTGTAATATGACCACAACACTATTTCACTTTTATGATGTGCTTTACCTGAGGTCTTTATTCAAAAAGAGCAAGCTGTTTCCTATCTTTGCTGTGTTGTCTTTACACCTTTATTTTCCAATTTTTCCTCCTTTTGTTACATTAATTAAGAGAATTTTTAAAAGCCCATATTCACTCAAAAAATTAACTAAAAACCTTCAATTTACTTGTTAGCATATTTCAGATGCCAGAGTCTAAACACAATTTTACCAGGAAGAAGTTGGTTTTGGGGTGGAGTGTTTGGCCAGATTTTGAATTCAAATAATATTTCTATTAATTTTATTGTTGTTTTTATTGTTATGAAACATCCCACATTCAAAATTAAAAACAAATAAACCCTATTTAGTTAATAATATAACTTTAGGCTGAAAATGTTAATATACTGTGCTGCAGTTATGCATTACATCCATGTTTATTCCCCTTAAGTGGATTAACAGTCTTATTAATTAAATTCATATTTACACTGTAGATTTGCTCTTTATACTCAATTATTTCCACATTTGTTCTTAGTAAAATTTAATGGTATGGCATATTAGATTTAGTTTTACTACGTTCAGATCATTTAGTTTTCTGGTCCCACAGGATACTGTATATGAGTGGCATGGAGGTTTGTATGAGTATCAGTGGTTTCCAAAGAGAAACTCTGCTGCTTACCCCTGGCAGAGGCAGATGACTTTTTTGATGATACACCTTGCATTAGTGTTCTAGGGTTGCTGTAATAAAGTACTGCAAACTGACTAGCTTAAACAACCGAGATATATTGTCTCATGGATCAAGGTATTGGCAGGAATATACTCATTCTAAAGGCATTGAGGGAGACTCTTTTCCAGGTCTCTCTCCTAGCTTCTACTATTTAGCTGACAATCTTTGGTGTTTCTTGGCTTGGAATCACATCACCCACATTCTCTGCCTTCCTGTTCATGTGCCATTCTCCCTGTGTGCTTCTGTTTATGACACCAACCATGTTGGATGAAGACCCACTCCGATAACCTCATCTTAACTAATTACCTTATGCAATGACTTTATGTTCAAATAAGGTCATATTCAGAGGTCCTTGGGGTTAGGACTTCAACATATGAGTTTTGAGAGGACACAATTCAATTTTTAACACATCTACATAAAGTAGTCTATGGAACTTTATTCTATAGAAAAGAACATGTAAGGCACCTGCTCTCTTAGCATCCTTAGAAATTGTTTTTGTTTATGAAAAGATCGAGGTTTTGACTAACATGACAAAGGCTTGTTTATATTTTCTAATATAAAAGCATTAATAAAACAAAAACTCTGTGTTAAAAATTATTTCTAACAATATTAATTTCTTAATGTCATTCTTAGGCCTGTTTTTTGAGCCCTAGAGGTAAGGCTGGGGAGCAGTGAGAAGACAATGACATTAGTAATAGCACAGATAATTGATGATGAAGGTTTTGAAAATCATCTGCGTATGTCAAAGGATTCTTAATGCTTTTGCTAGAAAGTAATCTTATTGCTAAAAAGTCTTGTAATTGTTAAAACGTTTTAGGTATTTCTGATGACTTTTCGTTATCAGTCAACTCTCTTTCTTTTTACATCTTCTGAAATTTAAAGCTCAATTGTGTTCTTTACCTGAAAGAAAAGCAAATAAATCCTTAATTAAAAGATTCCATGCTGTATATTTTTGTTGTCTTTTTCATAATTGAAACTTTATAAAAGTATGGGTTATGTCATTTTTAAGTTCAAATAATATAATTTTAGTACTCATTTTAAATACTTTTTACAATGAACTACTATATTAGATTTTATAAAATGCAGAAACAATAGTTTAGTTCTTTCATAGAGGATACTGTTCCTTCTGAAGATATTGTGCCCAGAAAACCCTTCTGTGGGCCACCTAAATGACTACAATTCATGTTACATAGATTGATAATGTCATGCTCAAGCTTCTCTTTCATTACCCAGACCATTAATCAGGAAATCGCTGCCTAGTTCTACTTGAAGGTTTTTCATGTTAAAACTGTTTTCTGTGGTTGGAAACTTGTTTTTCATCCTTTACAATCGCTTCAATTTTTGATGACCCCAACAAAATATGCTTTGTTGGTTGTAATTGTTGACAGAATTGTGTTGCTGAATTATTATATTCAATAAACTCTGGAGTTTGATCACTGCCTGTATGTATGAATCCATATTTATCTCTGCCATATTCATGTGTCTTCTGAAGATAGTAACCAATGAGAGTAAAACCACTGAGCAACTAGCATATCACCTGATCAGAAATTTATTTAGTTCTGAATTTAGTATCCAATATACTGGGAAAAATGATTCGTACTTCACTCCACTGAGCCAAATCATTCCCTTAATCTTGATATAAAATTTTACTTTTACCTTAAGCCTATTTTTCACTTTTTAAATCATCTGCTCAGTTTCTTTCCCTCTTTCAGTATAGGACCTTAGATGACAATCCAATCTCTTCTACAATATCAATGGATACATACAGCTATGTTGGATAGAAAAATCATTGTTTTCTTTTATACATATTGAGTGGAATATGAAGAAAACATGGATCCTACTCTTAAACATATCGAATAGAGAACACCTCTGCATATTAATTCTATGGCTCTGATTCTTGCACTAACTCTCATCAGCCTGATGCTTTATCATTAGCTTAATTTGTCTATATTGCTACATATAAATTCTTTTCGTAAAATGACTCTATCTCTTCAAGAAGCTTAATTGTTTTAATTGTATTATTCTTTAGGTTAAAAAAGACTACAAGTTACAAACTTATTGGATTCATTCCCATTATAATGGAAAGACTAAAGAAAACTCTTATTATACCTAATAAAATATAGGTAATTCCATTTTACTTGACACTGGTGTACATAACATTAAAATCTCCATTATAAAAGGTTAGTTAATGAATGTTATTCAGATAGTTTGAATTTTATTGTAGTCACTCTCTGAATAATCTATGTCATCTTTACCAAATACATTCTTTCTTGCTTTGGAATATGATATTTAAGGGACTTTCTTTTGGCATCGTTTACTAAGTTTCTATCATGTTATCTGCCTTATAGCATGAAAGTGTTTGAAAACACATCAGGTTCTTGTATGGCTCAAAATTATTCTGTGATAAATGTCAATTATGGTCTAGTTACATAATCAAAACAAAAACTGACTCTTTACCATAGCACAAATATGATAGGGTGTCCAAATGTTATAACACATATTCAAATAAATATTAAATATACACACACAGAAACACACACACAATATATATATATATATATATATATATATATATACACACACACACACACACATACATATACGTATGTGTATATTCAGTTAGAATATAAGATTAAGAGTTGATGGAAGATGTCAAGGAATAAAACTCATATCAACAAAATATATTTCCATTTGCCCCACATGTTATTGAGCATCAGCACCATGGAGAGTGTTTCTGTGGATCTGGGGCTCTTACTGTGAGCCAGTGGGTGCTGCCCAGACTTCCAAAGATGAGGCTGGAATTGAAAGGATCAAAATGAGCTAGAGATTAAAACCAGCTGCGACTGCCAGTGACTGCTACAGGGGAGTTACTGACAACAACAGCAAGCAAAAGAATAAAGAGCAAGTCCTTGTCCCTCTTTCTGATTTCCAATCTTCCTCTATTAGTGTAATGTAACAAGAAGCCAGCTGGCAAAAAATAAATGTAGTTTGCTGATTCCCATCCATGACATCACAACGTAGGATGTAGATCATTGGGTTTAGAGTTGAAAGAAAATAGTTTAACAACTGGAAGACTAATAATAAACCAAGAGCTTTATTGATGCAGCAGCCACCATGGCCTTCTCTCTTTGTCTGTGAACTTGTTCTTGTTAAGTCTATCAATATCCTTCCAGCAGTAATGCAAGAACAGTGTACTTTGGACCCTGGCCAGGGTTTCAGTGCCCATTTACCCCATCTCTTCTCTGGTAGTGTCCTTGGCTAAGACTTTAACTCCTGATTCAGCTCCAACTCTGGAGTTTGAGACAATTTTTGTAAGATATCAATTTTTGCTAAATTAATCTTTAAATTGATGACATTTTAGTTAAAATTTCAAGTACATATAGTTTTGAATGGAAAAGTTGATATAGCTGGACAAATAAAATACAATTTTTTTAAATTGCAAAAATTAGCAGGATCTATATCTAACTGACATTAAATCATTTTATGAATTAACAATACTGCCTGAAATTGTCCAAGAAATAGATTAATTAATAAGTGAAGAAAATTACATAGTCCAAAAATATAGGGACAACTTCAGTGTCATGATGAGGACGGTGCAGATTTGTGTTTTTTTTTAAAATAAGATTGCTGCTCTTATAAAAGATTTGACTTATATAAGTTTGAAATAAGAGAGTTTTGGTTCAAATTCTGTATCCAATAATAACCAATTATTAATTTTCAGAGTTTGGGGAAATTCATATAACTATTCAAAGTCTGATAAAATAAAATGGGAATTGTAACAGTGACTTAGAGTTGTTTGGAAGATAGTTGCTCTTTTACATGTTATGAGACATATGATACAATATGAATCAGTTTTCACAGAAAAGGGGATGTGATTGTTTAAAAAAACCTCAAACTGACTAAATATACAGAGACAGTTTGTTAAGTTAAATAAATTAAGTCAATAGATTAGCTAGATTTCAGTTACATTTAATAAGAAATTAGGGTTTTTTTTCTCTGCTATTCTCTGAGCTTCTCATCCTTCCTCTTTCTTTTATCCTTATTTTAGCAAAATTTCTTCAACGGTCCTGGGCTTGCTACCACTTACCATATGTACTTACCATCATGTAAAAATAAAGAGAACTCTTCTTCTCCAAACAAAATATAAAAGTCTTGGTATAGCCTCTGATTTAGCCATCCTAATTCACATGTGCAGACCTGAACCAATAGATGCAAACAAGAGACTATATCATAGCTGATTGGCTGAAAATCTCAGAGGAAGTATGAGTTTTAAGTTAGGTTTTGTCAAGACTCTCACTCTATTTGTATGCAATCTTTTTAGCTACCTCTTGCTCTTTTGACCTCTGTATTTTTTCAGCGGGTTTTCCTCAAGTTAGTGATACAGCTACCAGTGACCCAGGCTTTCATACTGTTACAGCACAACTTTGAAAGGAGAGACAGCTGATTTTCCACAACCATTTATAGAAAGTACAGGACTTCATTCTTATTTTAAAAAAATGTTTCATCTGAAATAATTATATTGCTGTGGGGATAATAGAATGTTTCTGATTAGCTTGGGCAAATCACAGACCAATTCTGAATTTGAGAGTGGAGTTATCTAGGTAAAGTGTAGGCTGTGAAGAATTAGAGACTGGAGGGACAACCATAGTGTACATTTTTTTGGTTTGTTTTTAATTTTTATTGGAGTATAGTTGATTTACAATATTGTGTTAGTTTCAGGTGTACAGTAAAGTGAGTCAGATACATATACATATATCTACTCACAGTGTACTTTTATATCAGAACCGTGATTACAAAAGTCATCAACTGATGTGAAACTTGGCCAAAGAATTCCAGCCCTGACTAGGAGATAAATCCCATTTTATTCCACATGAAAATCATCATAAAAGCAAAACCATTAAATTGATTTTTTGAGAAAAATCTACTCTCATTTTTTCCTGCATATTTAAACAATATTATGAGCCAGAATAAACAAATACATTTATTCAATGCTCATCGTGTCAGTGAATATACCATGTTATTTATATTTTATTTATTTTGCTATGTTATTAATATAAATACTGGGATCCAATCCTAGAAATTTTAAGAAGTCTTAGTCAAAAATTAGCCTGTAATCCAAGCGAGGAACAAAAAATAGAATGAACAGAAGTAGTATATCTATGAGTAAAATTACTGGTCCAATGGATATACGTATGCTTAGCGTATTAGATGTGGTCAATCAGGATTCCAAAATTATTACTCTAAATTTACTCTACTGCTAGTCTCTATATGACATTAAGTAGGTACAATGTATATAGATTGGTCTTATAAGAACTTGACTATTCATAGCAGGAGGCAGACCTGAAGTTTGTAGAGAGAAGGCAGGGACAACTGTGAGTGTTTCATGGAAAACTTGATCATTTTCATATGGCAGGGAACATATCAGTAAAGAGAGAGTCAAAGGTACAGGCAAAAGGGAGATTAAATGATGAAACAATGTCCCAAGACAAGAACAAGGTCATTTGCTATTCATTTATTATAACATTTTACTCTTTTAAGTAAGGATTATGACATATTCTATGACATATTACAAACATAAATGAATTATCCTGGACTATATAGAAATTCCAACTATAATATCAATATAGATCAATTTTATCTAGAAAAAATTATAAAGTGAAATATTTTCCAAAGATTACTTACATAAATTACTATCAATGTCAACTATCACTCTCAAGTAGCTCTACCAATTAACAGACCTAAAAATCTTGGTGTCATTTTATTTGGGTTTAAATCTATTAGAAATGGATTAATAAAAACTGATCAATCAAGCTTATATTTAATCTTCAGTTATCTGGTATTTTCCCCTTATTCAAGATAATGTTTATGACTGCTTTAGTAGTACTATGTATTAAATTTGAACACACTCTAACATAAAGTAAAAAGGTTAAAATTTGCTTATTTTCAACATTAAAACTTATAAATTGGAAGTTTAAATGCAACAAAATTAAACTTTAACATTAGAAATATTTCATATTTTTTTTACTGTTTCAACTCTAGAGAAGAATATTGATTATGATATCCTTTCCTTAATATTTACTACTGTTTATTTGGTATTTATAAATTACTTAACCTGTACTTTCGAATGTTGTTTAAGAATAGAATTACTTAAAACAATAGTCTCAGTGACATACATGTACAATTATGTAACTGCTGTCATATTCTGATATTAGCAAGTTTAGAATATAATTTTTTATCACCATAATGAAACATATACTCAATAGTTAAAATTTTCAGTTTTGTATCTCATTTAATTTTACATCCATATTGTACAATATAATCACTTACTTGGAATAGCTACCAAAGATATTTTGGTTACTTGAGTGAGTATATACAGGCATATCTACAAATGATTCCATTTACTTTAATATATATTAGCCTTTTCTTGTTTCAAATAAAATAATTACATTATTGTTAAATTATACATAAAATATATGTGCATATACCTATGTATATATACAAAATTTTGAAGAAAATAATGAAATTTTGAAGTTCGAGGATGGATAAAGTTTTCAAGAAACAGAAGGTGTATCTAACTCTGCACACTATTTTGAGAAATGGTTAAATTCTAAACCATTGATATTGGGGACAGCAATAATTAAAAATTCTGGCTGAGAAGTTTTCTTTTGATGGGCACTCAATGCCTGTCTTTTTTACACTAAAAGACTATTTTATGATTTCAGTGTATCACACTTTTCCTGAATTTGTATTATATGTTATGAATAATGAAGGAATGTATGAGTTCTCCTTTAGCTTGGGCTGAGAAGTGTAACAGCCAGATAAATTTATTTATGAAGTACAAGAGCATATACCGTCATTATTTAATTATAAACTTCACTTGTAACTATACTTGCATAAAGGTATACATTCTAAAGGTTTTTGTCTGCACATTTTATCTATACTTTAATAGTAAATTTTGATATACCCAGAGAGAAAAATAAGATAAATAAAAGGAATCTCAACTACCGAGGGGTAATCAGGAGATTCTGATGTACCAAACGCCACATAAAGTTGTAGCAATTAAAATTCTGAAGCCAAAATAAAAGCAGAAGAGATCAGTTCCTTAAGACAAAGTTGCCCCAAGAGCAGTATGGATCTATTTGTTTTTTTACAAAATGTTTGTTTGCAATATTGTACAGTTATTAAAATCAGAAAACATTTTTTCCTGTACTGTCTCCTTTCATCCTTACAAAGGCAGATGTATGTGCAGCCTGTAATATGTTGTTTAAATACTGCCAAATTCTTTAATTTGCCTTTATCACTTACCTCTGTACTTTTTAAAATTAGATTTAACTTACTGACGAAAAACCAAGGGAAATGTGGTGGCATAAGGCAAGCAGTAGATGTAAATACTCTGTTTCTCTGGTTCTAAGAGCAGTGATATACACTGCATTTGTCTGCTTAGATTCAAGTCCCAGCCTGCCTTAACGTTACGGCATGTGAACTATTTGATGTCAATTAATTTGCCTTTTCTCCCAAATCACAAGAATGTTTTCTCTACCTTATTCTTACTTTTTACTTTTTTAAAGATACTGGCAGTTTTACAGTAAATGCTTTTACTATTGAGAGCCTGTCACAGAGAAGTACAAACCACTTAGAAAGTATAGCCGTGCACAGAAATCACAAAAAAGTTTTTTTTCAACTTACATAAGCTAGACTCATGACATTTTAATAAGATATAAAAATATGCTTATGTATTGAGGTCAGTGTGTGATGAAAAGCTGATATTAAGGAAGTCAAAACCATAGGCCCTGACAAATACTTGCCCTATATGTGTATGCCCTTATCCATTATCTTTTACCAATTTTTAGTTTTGGAAAATTCTCATAATGAATTCCCTTTCACTTCATCAGATGATTTCAAAAGCATATATGGGTATGTATACCGTTTCTTAACAGTCTCTTATAGAAAACCTAGCACTGAATCTGAGTGATTTATAGCACAATTATATAGAATTGATGCTATTAATTCTCCCCTTGAAGGTCCAAATATATGAAAGTATGATACAGAAAGCAATTATCTCCAATATAACAAGACTTATATAAATAAGAATTTGGCCACTTTTATGCATATAATGAGCCCCAACTGAAAGAAAAATGATAATGCTAAGGATTAGAACTGGAGATATCTCCCTTAGCATAAGCAGTTATTCACTCTTTCAAAACTGAATAATATGTACTGATTACTTCTTATGTACTAGGTGGTGATATATTTGATATCCTAGAGAAAATAAATGTCTAGTGAGTGGAAAAGCCATGTATGAAGATCACTTAGGGTACAATGCAGTATGGGCAGCCATAAATGCATGAACAAAATGCTAAGGTCACTGAAATAACAACTAGCACAGAGACAGGAGGGCTTCAAAGAAGAGTAACATTTGATATTCATGTTTATTTAGCGTAAAATTAAATGGATTTTAACCTATTATTGATTGCTCAATTATTACTTTTGCAAAGGAAGTAGTGTGTTTTTGGCTATAATAATGATTAAGCAAAAATTGAATTATCAATGAATTATCATTTATACTTTATTTTCTCAATATTCTCAAATGACAAAGGCTTCAGCTTTTCTTAGCCTTTGTGAAACGAATGAGGAGAATGTGACTAAGGGGAAATGGATCTGTGGATCTCTTTACTACCATTTACTAAGATAGACATAGGGGCATGATGTTCCTAAACTACTTATTTTTTTCCCTTTCTTTTATATAGTCCTAAATATTACTTGTGTTAAATGGGGAAGAGTAGTTTAGATTTGGCTGTGGTCTTCAGCTAGTTGAAACCTACTCCAACTTCATAAAGTCAGTTTTGTTGTTTTTATTGGTGATTTACCATTGATAAGATGATTATTCTTTGAGATGGATATTAAAGATGGATTCCTGAAAATTTTACTGAGAAGAGCTGATAATAATCAAATTCTAGTATCTACCTAGTAACTATGACTAAGCCTATGTAAGGAAAAAAAATGTGTGTAATAGACAAGTTCATGATAAGTCAATGGTGAAAAGGATTTTCCAAAAAATACAAAAAATGAGTACATCTTACACTCCACTAATTAATGTATATAAAGCATGATATTCTGTCTTCCTTTTCCTACACAGATCATACTATACCTATGAGTTTTGGGCAAATCTTTTTACTTAAAATATTCCATGGATGGTGAGTAGAACAATTTCTTGTTATAAAGAAATATAAATATCTACAAAAAAAGGAAAAATGATATGGAATAAAAAGGCAAAAGACCCAGCATAGCCAACACAATATCAAGCGAAAATAAAAAACCAAACAGAATTAGATGACTTACACTACTCAACTTCAGAACTTATTGTAAAGCTACAGTAATCAAAACAGTGTGATATTGATAAAAGACTAGACAAATAATTCAATGGAACTGAATAGAGAGCCCAAACATAGACGCACACAAATAAAAACAGGTGGGCTTGATAAAAGAGCAAAGGCAATTTAATGGAGAAATGATAGTCTTTTCAACAAATGCTGTGGAAAGAAAGGGACATACACGTGCAAAAAATTATGAATCTAAACATAAACCTTACAACTAACACAAAAATTAATTTGAAATGTATCATAGACCTAAATGTAAAATGAAAACCTCTAAAACTCTTATAATATAGAAGAAAATCTAGGGGAACTTGGGTTTAGTGATGCCAAAATATACAAAGAACTCTTAAAACTTAACAACAACAACAAATACAAACAACCCAATTTAAAAATGTGGAATAGATCTAAACAGACACCTCATCAAAAAAGATACAGATGAGAAATGAGCATATGAGAAGATGTTCCACATCATATGTCACTAGGGAGTTGCAAATTAAAACAACAGTGAGATACTACTACACATCTATCAAATGGCTAAAGTTCAGAACATTAACAATACTGGATGCTGACAAGAATGTGGAGAAAAAGGAGCATTTATTCATTGCTGGCATGAACACAAAATGATACAAGCACTTTGGAAAGTGGTTTTTCAGTTTCTTAAAAAGCTAAATATATTCTTGCTCTGTGATCCACCAACTATCCTCCTTGGTATTTACATAAATAAATTGAACACTATGACCACCCAAAGACATTCAAGCAAGTGTTAATAATAGATTTACTGATAATTATCAAAAATTACAAGCAATTAAAATATTCATCAATAAGTAAAAATAAATAGACAAATTGTGGTACATCCAGACAATAGAATATTATTCAGCGATGTAAAGAAAATGTGCTATTGAGGATTGGTTCAAGATGGCGGAGAAGAAGGACATGCTCTCACTTACTCTGTCGTGAACACTGGAATCACAACTAGCTGCTGAGCAATCATCTACAGGAACACTGGAACTCACCAAAAAAGATACTCCACATCCAAAGACAAGGGAGAAGGCGCAATGAGAGAGTAGGAGAGGAGCTATCACAATAAAATCAAGTCCCATAACTGCTGGGTGGGTGACTCACAAACTGGAGAACACTTATACCACAGAAGTCCACCCACTGGAGTGAAGGTTCTGAGCCACACGTCAGGCTTCCCAACCTGGGGGACTGGCAATGGGAGGAGGAATTCCTAGAGAATCAGAGTATGAAGGCTAGTGGGATTTGATTGCAGGACTTTGGCAGGACTGGGGGAAACAGAGACTCCACTCTTGGAGTGCATACACAAAGTAGTGTGTGCATCGGCACCAGGGGAAGGAGCAGTGACCCCATAGGAAGCTGAACCAGACTTACCTGCTAGTGTTGGAGGGTCTCCTGCAGAGGCGGGGGGCAGCTGTGGGACAAGGACACTGGCAGCAGAAATTCTGAGAAGTACTCCTTGGTGTGAGCCCCCCAAGAGTCTGACATTAGCTCCCAAAGAACCCAGGTAGGTTCCAGTGTTGGGTCACCTCAGATCAAACAACCAACAGGGAGGAAACCCAGCCCCACCCACCAGCAGTCAAGCAGATTAAAGCTTTACTGAGCTCTGCACACCAGAGCAACAGCCGGCTCTACCCATCACCAGTCCCTCCAATCAGGAAAGTTGCACGAGCCTCTTAGATAGCCTCATCCGCCAGAGGACATACAGCAGAAGCAAGAAGAACTACAATCCTGCAGCCTGCGGAACAAAAACCACATTCACAGAAAGATAGACAAGATGAAAAGGCAGAGGGCTATGTACCAGATAAAGGATCAAGACAAAACCCCAGAAAAACAACTAAATGAAATGGAGATAGGCAATCTTTCAGAAGAAGAATTCAGAATAATGATAGTGAAGATGATCCAGGGCCTCAGAAAAAGAATGGAGGCAAAGATCAAGAAAATGCAAGAAATGTTTAACAAAGATACAGAAGAATTAAAGAACAAACAAACAGAGATCAACTATACAATAACTGAAATGAAAAATACACTAGAAGGAATCAATAGCCGAATAACTGAGGCAGAAGAACAGATAAGTCACCTGGAAGACAGAATGGTGGAATTCACTGCTGTGGAACAGAATAAAGAAAAAAGAATGCTCTCACTCCCTCTTTTTGGCAAGGCAAGAATCCTGCCTTGCCAAAGAAAAAAAAAAAAAAAAAAAAAAAGTGCTATTAAGCCATGAAATTCCATGGAGCGAATTTGAACACATTTTGCTAGGTGATTAAAAAATACCACTACATAATGTCTGATTCTAACTATCTGACACTCTGGAAAATAATGAAACTATGGAGAATATTTTAAAAAATCAGCTGTTACCAGGGGTTTGATGAAGAGGAGTAAGGGATGAACAGATGGAACACAGGGTATTTTTAAGGCATTTAATCTATTCTGCATGGCACTGTAATGGTGGATATATGCCATTATACATTTGTCCAAACCCATAGAATGTGCAACACAAAGAATGAGCCCAAATGTAAACCATGGACTTTAGTTAATAATAATATCTTATCATTTGTAACAAATATAACAAGCTAATGCATATGAGGAGGGGACAGGGGAAGTAATATAGTATATAGGAATGCTGTAGATTCCACTCAAGTTTTCTGTGAAACTAAAACTTCTCTTAAAAATAAAGTATATTCCTTTTCTCCACACCCTCTCCAGCATTTATTGTTTCTAGATTTTTTGATGATGGCCATTCTGACTAGTGTGAGATGATATCTCATTGTAGTTTTGATTTGCATTTCTCTAATGATTAATTTTGTAGTATATGTAATATTTTAGATAGAATCAGCAGTATATATCCTAGACTTGGAATAGTATATATTGAAGGGTAAAAATTCATCCCACATGGAAGTATTTCACTTCAGCATGAGACCAGCATGAGTAGTCTAATGATTCAAAATATTAAATAGTGCGATTGACTGCTTTGGGTTATGGCAAATGTCTTGCCAATAGAATTATTGAAAGAGAGGCAGGATTAACACTCTTTGGTTATGGTGCTAAAGAGATTCATGCATGCACTGATGAGTGAGAAAAAATAAAATCTCTCAGCATATCCAAACATGAAGTTATATGATATCAAAATAAATATAATTATCAAGTTGCCAGTATACAGAAACAGTGATTCCATTACTCATTGATCTTTTTAGTTTTAATATGTGAGTGGCAAATTGACTCCCTCTTTGGAAAAATGTAAACCAAAAATGTAATGTGTGAACTTTTCATCCTAATTTAAGAAAACCAAGTTAAAATAATATTTAGAACAATGAGGATAATTTGAATTTGTGCTGAGTATTTTAGATATATTAAGACATTATATATATAATATATATATGCTTGTGTTAATGTAAAATCAAAATATCTGTTAGTAATGAGTGGATTGATGACTAAGTTTTGCTTTAAAATAATCTAGCAAAATAAAAAATATATGGAAGCTATATAAAGGAAAATGGATAAAAACATTAAATATATAGTGATCATTATACTGTATTATTCATTATATTATAGTTATATTAATTTTACTTTTGTGTATGTTTGAAATTTCTTATTATAAATTGTGTATAAAAAATAACTCCTGGAAAAAATGATAATAAGAAATCAATTTGGGTAAATAATATGAGAGACAGATTGTAAAATAATGAAGTGAGGAAGGTAAGAATTCAGAGGATAATAGTTTAAAGAAAATACTATTGCTGCCTTCAGAAAGATAAATGCAAATGTTGAGTGCATGAAATATTAACAAGAAAACAAAAAGTTGTATACGGGAGGTATGTCACATGACATAGCAGTTAATAATGTGTACATAGTCCCGATAGTTAAGGCACTGACTCTGGATTTAATTTTTTAAATGTTATTATACAAATGTTGGGAGTGGAGAGGGAAAGAAGAGGGTTAAAAGACTCATATCAGTCACAAGAAACAGACTATCTGACTTTGTTAATAATGTGTGAAAGTAGAGGTTTCAGTATTGGTGCATTAGCCCAATTATACACAAGTCCCAGGTCAGTTCACTCTGATATCTTTGATCCCTTGTTGATAGTAGCAGTAACCAGCAACTTCTTCCACATCCATAAACAAAACAGAGGATAGGTAGCGACTTTTCACCCATGGCTTTCTCTTTCTTGTCTCGGCGGGAGTACTGTTCATAGAAATGCCTCCAAGATATTTTTTTAGGTCCCATAGAACCAGGATATGTGCAGATATCCTGGCAGCAAGGAATACTGAGAAACTGAGTATTTTAAATTTCCACACTTTATAGGGGAAGAAAAATTCTGCTAAAAAGGCAGAGAATAGAGGGAAGAATTTAACCAATATTATTTATTGTAGGAGCTAGAACTTCCATTTGCCATTAAAAGCCATAACGTAATGTATAAAATTATTGATTCCTGAAAGGATAGTGAATAAATATTTATTTGAGGTATATAGAAATATGTTCAAAACACTGCTAAAAATTTGGGAAGAAATTGCCCCAGGGGAAGGTAGAGAACACTCATTTATTGCTCTTTTTGATTACATAATATATATTTATTCAAATGTGTATGTGCGTGTGTGTCTCTGTGTGTGGGTAAGCTCTTATGGCCCTTCCAAAGATGAACTAAACGACATCATTTTAGAGTATGACTGTGAGCTGATATTTGCTATCACATTTACTCTTTTTAATCAAATTTATTTTTAATATTCAAGAATTTTGGAACAGGGGATGTGCTGTACCCTGCGGAATGCCATACATTCCATCTTCTTTCTTATCTGAGTAAATCAAATTTGCTTCAGTAATCATTTCTCAGGCACCTACAGCCTGAGGGGCCCTGCCCTCAGAATGGGTCAGTGAGAGGCCATGTCACATACAGGCAATACAAGGGATTCAACTGGCTCTTGTGGGTGTGTGTGTTCATGGAATAGTCATTTAATATAAAAGCTAAATGCTTCACTAACATTCCGTGAACTGGATTTCCCTGGGGTCACCTCGAATAAGAAAATGTTATAAAAGGGGAGGGGAACAGAAAATAACTATATTAAGAACAACCAGAGAACAAACTTGCAGTGGGTTATTATAAAAAAGCCATTAAATCTCATGAACATTTGGAGCTTTGTCTTTATGGATCCAATTCATGCAGCCATTAGTATTCTCAAATTGCTACATTTTTCTAAAGTTTCCCAAAGTGAGATAACAAGAGAAGTAATCAAAGAAGGGAAGGAATTCATGGGTTATGTCTTTTATTTTAAAAAGTGTATATGTAGATAATATCTTGTTTATATTGGTGGAGATTTCAAATTTAAATATTTTAAAAGTTGTAAGCCACTGAATATTTTAACATCATCATGATTATGGAATACAAAAAATACTAAGATACATTCCTTGCCCCTGAGAAAATCTGAATATTTTTCAGGATAAAAATATAGAAATATATATTTCTGAGTATCCTCAAATATCCAATAAAATTCTTTATAATTTCTGGGGGTTTTGAGGTTTGTGTTAAATAACTAAATTTACTTTATCTCACACAGAAGAGCTCAAAGAACCAGTATTCTTAGATTTATTTTAACTTAGAATCACTGTATTTTTTTTCATAATTTAATTTCTACATTTAACTGCTTCTACATCCAGCAGTAGCCTACTGACTTAGTGTCTCGACTTAAGGCCTAATCTATTTCACCCAGATATAGATACTGGATGCTAATATGTGATTCTGATTTGTTAAGAATGGAGTACTCTCATTTACTACTGATGGCATACAGAGTTGATCAGATGAGGTCATCTAATATAAGCCCAGCAGGCAAACCCCAAAACTGGTCACATTTTATGCATTTGCCTTGAATTAGGTTTTAACTTAGAATCCCAGACATGCCCAAGCCCTCTTAGGAACACATGTTTAGTTCCACACAGAAACGGAGAAGTTATAATGTAACTGTCTACATCAGTAGTTCATTGGATGACTTATTATCTTGCTGGTTTCCTTCCCCATTCTTGCCAAAGATGGCAGACATCCTATAAGCTCAGTTGAAATAACACCTTTATCTAGCTCAGATAACTTCATTTCCCATCTCATACCCTCTACTTTGAACTTTCTCACTTTGTTTTTGTTTCTCCAGTTTATACCCCATTGCTTTGTATCATCCTTAAATGCTTATTCAAGAATTTTTTGAACAAATGCTGTATTATTATAGATATTTGGGAACACCGTAGTGAAGGAGAAGAATCTAGAAGAACTAATGGGTTTACATTACAAATGGTGACTGTTTTATACAGTTTAACTGCCTTTTTTATTTTACTTCTTCCAAAAATTTATCTTTATAAATGTTCCTTTGGACACCAATGCCCAGCAAAGATAAAAAGACTCAGCTGAGGATAGGCACAATAAGTTCTACTGGTTAGGAAGAGGATTGGAGAGATACCACTTTCCATATATCTCTCCACTCTTCTCTGTTCCCTCAGCCTTCTCCTCATCTAGGCTATTGTCCACACATCCACAGTCCATCCTGGGTATTTATCTTTCACATTATGATTATTCCAGATATGTAATCAAAATATAAGTATATCATACTTCTCATATAATAAGTTACAAGTAATTCCTGAAGTGTCAGGTTTGGGGGAAGCTGACCCAGTCTATTTTTCACTAGTCCCCGTCTTGCCTCCTATTCTCCAGTCAAATTGAGCTATTATGTACTCCATGAAATTGGGCTATTTTCAGGTTTCATGCCTCTGAAAATATATTTTTGTCAAAATAAAATGACTTTCCCCCACACTCTTTTCACATTTCCAAGCATTCTTTTAGGTTAAACCAAATGATTCTTTTTCCATTTGCCTTCTTCAATTCTCTAAGCTTAAACCTGACTACTTTCTGTGAACTTCTATAACATTTTAACTGGTTCAGTTTTCTTAAGACACATCCTTTTCTACCTTATGTGTTACAGATATTTACACCTATTTTATGTCTTTACTTGACTCCAACTTCCAGAAAATCGGTGTCAGAAGACTAAGGAAGGAATAACCTCCTGCTATTCTCATTAGAAATAATGAGAAAAAAAAAAACTTTTTGATAAAATGTAATAACATCATGGAAGAGAGAAACAAGGATTTTAATTTTTTTCTTCGTGTGTCTTGATGGGAAAGTGGGATATACAATCCTAGTCAGTAGCAAATAAAGGAGTCAGTCTACATAACCAGCTGATTGAATCAATGTGAGGAAAACAGGTGATGTTGATGGTGATGATGAAGATCTAGAGAGTCTTTAAGAGTTAGAGTCTTTACTGAACAATAGTTTTTCCACTCAATGAGAAGCTTTATAGGATTTATCACAATGACTCTTTACAGCATACCCAGGAGGTTGTATAATCCTCATTTCCTAAACAGACTAAAAGTCAGTTAAGAATATTTTATAAGACAGAACCAAAATTTAATCCCATTGCTGTCTAGCTCTTAAACTTTTCGTTCATAATAGTTTGTTCATGGTGTTTCATATGTAGCAGGGTCGCTCCCTCACTGCGATCTAGTGAAATTTAGCTCTCGACACAAGGATTTGAAAAAAAAAAATCTTGTTCACTTTTTAAGAATAAATTAAAAGACACAGTCTACATTCAATATGCAACATGTGTTTAAAAAATGTAACATATTGTGGGGTGGCTGAATATACTAATACATGTAAATCCCAGGTTTTTCAAAGGAAAAAATAAGGATAAATTTGTGAGATAAAGATTTTGTAATACTGAGATTTCCTGGGAATACTCAAGGTCAAAATGTATTCCCTGATTTAAAGCTCAGTATATCTATAACATAAGGCATTTGCCTCAATTATATCTACTCATGCAATTTGAGGGCATGAGTTATTTTTCTCTGTTTCATATATCCCCAGCAAACTGGGAAAGTAGAAAATGCAACCTAGTAATATTCCATAAAGCAAAAACACCCAAGGAAATGATTGTAATATAACAATATTCATAGACAAAACATTTTCACCCACTGGCAAGCCAAATTTCATACCTATTTTCTCATTGTCATCTTACTTAATAAGTTGGCAGTATTAGATCTGATTGACTTCTTCCTTTGCTTGCCTTTGCTTCCATCACATCCTGCTTATGATTATTTTTGTTTCTCTCTATATGACTTTCACCTCTGTAATTATTTTTTAAGTTCCTCCTCTTCTAACCAACACTTGAGGGGGTGAGAGATTTTGAATGTTCTACTTTGGGTTCCTTTCTCACTTGATATTTTCCTCCTAAATTATCCATTCCCAAAAGTGCACCTCTCTTCAAAGTTGTCTTTTGGTTTCCTGCAAATATATACCTGTGTTTTAATGTATGTATTTGAATTCTCCCAGGCCTCAATGAGGCAAATTTGGCATTTTCCGCATCACATGGCTTTCTCTTCAGTGGTTTCCTACCTTACTAAAGGGCACCATTGTCTCATGAATTACTCAAGCCAGATACTTGGGACTCATCTTTGAATAACTGCCCTACTCACCAAGTTAGGGCAATTCTAGCTCTAAATATCTCAAATCCTCTGCATTTCCCCTTCTCCAAAATGACAAACCCTGTATCGAAGTCTCCATCATCACTCCTAAGCTGTCTTACAGAATCCACTCTGGCTCAACAACACATTCATTTTTCTCTCTAGTAGAGTGAGCAAACTTTAAAATGTGATTATGCCATATCCTTGTTTAAAACATTTAAAGGTTGTCTCCTTTACTTTGTATGAAGTGTGAGCTTTATATGTTGTCTGGAAATGCCATGACTTGCTTTCCAGTCATATATCTCACTGCTACTTCCTTGTTTTCTATGCTGCAGTTGTAGTTTTCTTTCAGTTCCTCAAATATCCTGTGTTTTTCTCCTGCTTCATATGTTCGCTGGTTATTTTCCATCTGGAGCATACCTCCTCTTCACATTAATCTGCCTACCCAGTCCCTACTGCCCTTGCTTCTCACACATAAGCTACCTTACTTAAGTCCTTCTTCATCATGAGATCAGAGCTCTCACGCATTTCTTGGAAAGAATTTCCTAATTCCATTCTAGCTAAGTGTCTCAGCTATACGCTTCCTTAATACCTTGCTTGATTTTGTAACACTTAGTCATATGTTCAATATCTGTATTTTTGGCAAGATTGTAATTTTTATGTGAGGATGAACTGTATCTTCTTTGTGGCTCTTTCCCTATGATGTGTATAGAACCTAATAGATCTCAGTGTTCACTGGATGGAGAAATTAACCTACTACTATATCTTGTGGTAAACAGAAATATAATAAAGACTTGGATAAGTACATAGAAAGATTTTTGGCATATGCCTGAATAATGATATGAAAGAAGGAAGGGATCTGTATGTGCTTATAGAATTTTCTCTTCCCTAGAAAAAAACCTAAACGAATAAATAATAATGAGTTATTGACAGTAGTACTAACACTTATTTTTCATGGTATTTTAACCAGGTTTGCAATAGCTGTCCCTTTATGGAAATGTACCTTTTGTTATGAAGCATAGAGTGAAAATGTCAAAGAAGAGTTAACATGTTTCAACTATAAATTAAATGTCAAATCTTAATAGTAATCTGTCAATGAAAACAAATATAAGGTTTGAGAATAGTGTACATTACTTTGTAACATTTTAAAACATAGGATTTTTATTTCAAATATGAATGATTATGAAAAAATTTAGATCATCTGACATTCTAATGACAGTGCAAATGCAGCTTATGTCTGTAAGAGCAATTTGTTGGAATTTATAACTATATATTAAGCTCTAGAATGTCTAATAAAGCAACATGATAAGAAATTAAGATCCCCAGTATTATTTTCTTTTACATATTTAAAGTAGAGTTTATAGAATGAAGTAAAAGGTGACTACCTGGATGGTAAAATGGTTTCCATGGTCTGAATTAAATTGAGAAGAAGAATAACATTAGAATTAATAATGGGAATTAGCAAGTTTATACATCCCAAATTTCCAATAGCACTTATTAAAATTTAAATTAGAGTAGATCTTCTCCTACATAGGACCCTCCCACGATATCATCTATTGTTTTTAAATGTGGTGTAGTTCAGATTTTTCTAAAGTCAAGTTATATCATTTCCATTTTCCCTTTGGAAATGAAGTTCATCAACTTCTTTCTCCTTTCCCACTTCCTCTCTTTAGCTGTTATGCAGGATTTATATTTATTTTTATAAGTTGTAAAATAAATATGTATTGAATTATCTAAGTATCCCAAGCTTCATGCTGAATTAGCATAGACCTTTGACAAATTCTTCATATTGGAATATTGTGTTGTTGGTACATAGTTATTCACTCAATTAAATAACACTTTTGAACTTTTTTGTTCTAACTCTTTCTTTCCTACACCACTATTCTGCAAGAGATTTGTTCTTTGTTTCTGGCTTCACAGAGGGCTAAGTTTCCTTTGAAGAACTCTCATTTCTTTTAAGAGCACCTCTTCTCTTTAGTCATTTTGAATCAACCAATCTCTAGAAGAAGCGATATAATTCCAACTTCATCCATTATATCTGGTCAGGAAACACAATTGCTCCTATCTTTCAGCATTTCAAACACTCTCATATTCTTGTTGAACTAATGACTCAGCAAAACATCGTTTTCTGAACAATTCTCATTCCTTGATCCAAGTAAGACAGAGCCTTTACGATCCAGCTTCTGGAGATTTTGTTTTTTGAAATTGACATCAGACAGCTAATCACAGTCATTGAGCCTGGTCATTTAAAAAAAAAAAGGTTAAAAGCTGCTTCAAAAAATCATGCAGCCTACTTTTCCTACTTTTCCACATGATAATAACTGGGAGAGGTTTTTTTTCTTTTAATGCTTGTAAATTAAACATTAGAAATGAAAGTTAAATCTAAAGATATTCCCTCAACTTTATGAAAACTGCCATGAATATGTTGCCAGCACATAGTGATGGACAGAATATGGGTGTAGAGTAGCAAAGTATTGGGAACCAAATCGAGTTCTAGAGGTAAGTTTAGAGTAAGTTTATGTCAAGAATTCCGCTTTTAATTATGATGTAGAAGATATAAAGTGTTCCTTTTGCATATGGGGAGAGTTTTTTGTTTGTAACCTTTTTTGAATATAAGCACTGCATCTCTGGTTTTAGTTTTAACAAAAATTATGGATATAGACATTATGTGTCAGGCTCTTTATTGGAAACTGAGCTACTAGTATTGATTACAGACTGTCTACAGATCATTGGTTGACCCTCACATTTCTCTGAACAATATGGCTTATATAACTGCTTATTGTTTTGCATCTACTTTTGTTCCCTATAACTTTTCTTTGTAATGCTACCCTTAACAGATCATTCTCTGGAAAGGCTTTGAAACTTATAGTAGTAATTAGAACCCAGTTCCTGTTCCAGCTGGAAGCCATCATAGAGTTTTGCAAAAGAGTATAACATTAGAAAAATCATAACATTATCCATTTAGTAGTGAAAGAATCACTTGAGACGTGTTATCACTGAGATCAACACACAAAGAGAAAAACGTTCAAGATAAGAAATCACATCCTGAATGAGTACTTGAGCACAAATAGGAAAGTAAAGGGTAAATATTGAAGGCAAGGAGAAAATATCACTTTAGGTATAAACTGTTAGCTTAAACCACTTTTAAGAGAAAAAAATGTACTTTGAAGCAGCAGACTTCTGAAGAAAGAATATTGTCATATTGCTTTATAAGACCTGAAATGTATTATCACTGAAAGAAATTATAAAATTGTCTTCCCTGGAGTTCTGAGAATGAAATAAAATAATAAAGTGTGTTAAAGTGTTTGGGGAAGGAGATAGACTAATTGCATTGTCAAGGTATTTCCCAAACCTATAATTTTATGACTACTTCATTAACTTTAGTCATATTAACTAAAAACTGTCATGAAATGAAAATTTATTTCCATGGTCATAGAAGTTACATTTTACCAATAGCACCTTCCCTTTCTGACAATTTCAGAACAACAGTTAATAACACAATCATATAAAAAAGTATTACATGGTTAAAGAAAAATAGGTTTAAAGTTGACCTCCAAATATTTAACAAAGGAACAAATTTTACATGAGTTCTATTTAAAATACAATCTCTGAATTCAATGGAATATAATATAGAAAAACAACAAGCAGTATATATGAGTATTATCCAATTTTACTGAAATTCTTATTTATCCAGAAATAATTTCTTTTAACAGTACTTTAACAAGTATTTTATAATACTTTACAATTAGGCAAAATGCTTTCACATATGTTTGTATACAGTTACATGTAAATGATCTCTAAACCTGCACTCCAAAGAGCCCTGTGGGTCTGGAATACCCACAGGAGTCACCAGAGAGCCTTGCCCCACTTAATAAGGACAACTCCATTTTCTTCTGTGGTATTTTAATTTTGTATTATTTATAATACAATAAATTAAATATTATTGATTAAAAATTAATTAAATATTAGTAATTAAATAAATATTATTTATTTAATAATTATATTTATTTAATATAATATAACTATATATAATTATATAAAATATATAATTATATATAATTGTTTATTATATATTATATTTATAAATAAATAATAATAAATGATATTTAAATATATAAATTTAAATTTATTTATATAAATAATAAATAAATAAATATTATTAATTAAAATTAAATATTATTTATAAAATTTTATTTGCAAAAAATCCAACTGCATATAAAAAATTATTGTACACACTCCTTTAAAGTGATTTGTGCAATTCCCAAAACAGACTGAAAAATACAAATATGGTACATAATAAGTACACTTGCAACTCTGAGGATTGTGAACTCCTTGAATAAAGCCTTTAATATTATATTTTGTGTAACAGTAACATCTTTAATATAGCATGTTCTTTTTTAATTGTTTTTTATCAGTTTTATAGCATGTTTTAAATGCACAAAATTAACCATGGATTATAGAAATCTTGGTTTAAGTGAACAAGTTGTCCTAAATTCTGATTTTTAATTTTTAATAAAATTACTCATAGAAGATGAATATTTAATTGTAGGTTTTCCAAGTTATTGGCTGTATTTTCTTCTTTCAACTATTTTAATATTTCAAGAAATTTCAGCCATTTATTTGGAAAAGGTTTAATCTTAGAACGTTTATGAAAATATAACCATCACCATTAATTTGAAACACTACAAATATCTAATAAGATAAGTGAGACAGGCTTAAATAATTAGAGGAAAACCACAAGCTGTTTCATTTCCTTGTCAATCAATAAGAAATTATCCTGAACAAGAGTCGGATGACCTCTGAAAATTTGATCCTTTCTGTAATTATACTGATGTTAATAAAATTAGACAATCTCGATTTAATTTGACCTTATGACGATATTAGGATTGAATATTAAATAAAGAGATGCAATTAAGAATTAAATAAAATGCTTTAATATTTTGAACCTGAAATGTCCTTCTAATCTAACCTCTTTTAAAATTCAGACCTTTTAATTCTCTAATGAAAAGCAATAGTAAAGTTTAAAAATACAATGAAGAAAAAGAAAGATAAGGGGTAAGAAGAAGCAAGGAATGATTTTTAAACAAGACATATTTTTAACCTATAAAATATGTATTTTAATGATATAAATGTTGTGTTGTGGTGGAGGGATTCATCATTTCACTGAAATTTATATATTTGTATTTGTATATGATCCTCTTTTATGAAAGCTTTCATGTCAAGAATAAAATTAATTAATAGGTTCATTTTATATTTCTTCAAGTGAAAGTTTCAAAATTAAAACATATCCTTATAATTCTTAAGGTAATTTAAAGCATTAGTCAGACACTAATGTCATTGGTTTTCAACCCTATCCATCTGATACCTTTTCTTAAATATTTATATACATCAAACAGAAATGAAGATCTACTCCTAACATTCCACATTTGATGTAAGAGGAAAAATTAAAAAGTCCATTCATAATCATGTACTCTAGGTGAGGCTAGATATTGCTTCTCTTAGTATGGTGGCCTTCCTATATTTCTGATATGAATTGATGTATTTAGATATTGATGATATCCAAATACATCCTTTCCTTTCTTATTTGAGACTGACTTTTGTCTGTCATTCTATAGAAATATTATTACATAAGACATTTACATGTCCTTATGATATTGACCTAGACATCACTTCTGAAGGATATTCTTCAGGTTCATTTTCTCCTCCATTTGAAATTTATAAACAAACAAACACTGTTAGGAAAGGAATGGTCCAATCCTTGGTGTACCATGATTTACTAATGACAGATTTTCAAGCCTGCTTGTTTTAAAATGAAAGAAGGATTGAAGTAGCATTGCTCAAGAATTCTCTAGAATAGCTACACATGAGTTGACATATGCAAGTACTCAGCACAGCTTTTGGCCCATGGTGCACAGGTGAATAACTAATATTTTTCACCCTGCTAAGAACTTTTTCCTCCTCTCCTTGGGACACGGGAATACACAAGCTTAATTTGAAGTGAATGGGACATTATTTGTAGAAGTAATCATCTGTTGACAGACAGTTAATGGCAAAGATATAAATATTCATATGAGTCAAGTAAGGAAGCAACATGACTATTCCAAGCTGAATGAATAATTTAAATGACAAAGTGATGTAATCATCATAAAAGAGATTAAAATAAAGTGGAATTTAGTGGAAAAGTATGGCTATAAAATCTACAAAAAAAAGTTGAATTTAGTACAAATACAGTTATGTTAAAAATAATGTAATATTAATTCCATTAAGATAATTGTAAGGAACAATTTTCTATTTGAATTTATAAACACAAGGTAAATGATATCCCACTATATACTGTATGAATGTGGAGTAAATATGTATGATAAATCTGTATCTTTTAAAATTGTATTTTTCTTATTTGAGAAAAATAGATTGGATATCTAAAAATAGTATGAAAATAAACCAGATATGATGAAGAGTACGAAAATGAATAGTATGAAAGTGAATTTATGATGTAAAAATATTTCTGATAATGCTTTTTTTTCTTTCCTAATATACTTAGTTTTGTTTGTTACTTTGTTTGTTTTGGTTTTTGGTTTTGGCCTTTTACTTATGTATTAGACAACTTGTGAGCCCTAGTTGTTGGCATTTTTAGTGTGCTTTCCCAATTGACTTAGTTTTAATGTCACTTTATAATTCCTGAAAGCACTTCACACATATCATATTGCACATATTTGTATTACTACATTCAGTTAATCCATAGATTACATCCAGTTAATTCATGTATGGTGTCCTGGGCTGAGAATTTTTTCCTGTTTTGCTGATTTAAAAATTTCATTTTGAGGAAAAAGGAGTAGAGGTCAAATGGATAGCTAATGTATCATTTTTTTAAACTATACTTACAAATTTGCCTGACATATAATGTTATCCCCAAATAGGTCTTAGCATACTCATCTGTTTCTTGTGTACTTCTGTTTCCTGTATAAATTCAGAACCATGTTCACTTACAAAGAATTGATTTCCACCTGAGTAGGCAGAATCAATGAATCAACTTTTGTTACAAATTTTACTACTTGTACCCTTGACCAGAGCCTATGATTTGTATTAACAATCCATGAGAGCTCTCAGGCCCTTCAGAACTGCCTGTATCTAAAAAAAAAAAAAAAAAAAAAAAAATTGACAAATTTGGAATAATAATATAAGTTATAAATATTCTTATCTTCCAAGTATTAATATCTTCTAATTATTTCTACTCTTTATTCAAGGATTTTTTTATTGGGTTATTGTTGCTTTACAATGTTGTGTTAGTTTCTGCTGTACAATGAAGTGAATCAGCTATATGCATACATATATTCCCTCCCTCTTTGACCTCCCTCCCACCTACCCCATCCCATCCATCTAGGTCACCACAGAGCACCGGGCTGAGTTCCCTGCGATATACAGCAGGTTCCCACTAGATATCTGTTTTACATATGGCAGTGCACATATGTCAATCCCAATCTCCCAATTCATCCCCACCCACCCCGTGTCCGCACATCTGTTCCCTACATCTGAATCTCTATTCCTGCCCTGAAAATATGTTCATCTGTACCATTTTTCTAGATTCCACATACATGCGTTAATATACGATATTTGTTTTTCTCTTTCTGACTTACTTCACTCTTTATGACAAGGACATTTAAAAAATATGTTGTTAGTGAAGAATCTTGAGGAATGTGGTTATTCATAAGTTTACCTGAAAAAGAGAAAAACATATACAACACTGATGTATCATTTCCCACCATTTTCATTGGAGCAGATTAGTAACATTAAATAAATAGTGAAGATATAGTGTTAGCCAAGGTTGGGAAAACGAGCAGTTTTAGAGAGAAATTTGCAAGTATGTACAAAAACTGCTTCTTCTTCATGTAAGAAATTATAGTCTTGGGTTTTTTTTCCCTCCAGAAACGTTCATAAATTGCAAAATGCATTCAATGAATGTTCATTCCAATAGACTATAACTAATGGTATATTGAAACAACCTAAAGATTCATTTTGAGGGAGTTGCTTAAATAGATTATAGTGTACTCATGTAATTAAAAGATTAAATGATTCAAACACAAATATTAGAATGATAGATGAAGCAGGTATTTGTGCATGGACAGGGAAAGAAACCTACTAGATATTAGGTTAAAAAATAAACATGAAAGAGTATAAAGTCACTTTCCAACATATTATTTTTACCTAAAATATAAGCATATAAATGAATTGTGATTGGTCAGACTTCTTAAATTTACTATCTTTTAGGGATCAGATTGGGTGGTGGTCTGCATATGTGGATGGACATTTAGTAAATGTTCTCTTTTACAGTGTTTTGTATCATATGAGGTTTTATATTTGTAATCAGAAAATAATATCAAGATGTTTCAACTTTGAAAGTGAAACAAATATCCTTAATTGTGATTTGTTTAATGCACATGTCAGAGTTAATAAAAAAGTCAAATAATAACACAAAGAAATATGCATTTATTTACTATAAAGATGTAGTGACTGTTATGTTTACATCTTTTTATTTCCTTTCTCTAAGAAACTAAGTGAACACTTTCGATAAAATTATAATAGAGGGTATTTCTGTTAATTTTCTGAAGAATTTTGTTTTGTTTAGTTTAGTTTTCCTTCTGGGCACTCAGTCTTGTAACTGATCACGTATTTCTCATTGCCGGGCATAATCAACTAAATATTGTTTCCCAGCTCTAGCAGGTAAGTTCAAGTGCATGACATGAGTTATGCGCACCAGACACAAACTTGGCTTCATCTTATTGCTTGTCCTTGTTTTCCCTTCTTGTCAGCTTTAACTTATGTGTCATTGCTTTTTAAAAAATACACCTTATTTTACAACATTTTTAGATTTACTGAAAAATGGCAAAGATAGTGTATAGAGTTCCCATATATGTTAGATCCAGTTGACTTTGTTATTGACATCTTATGAAAAGTATGGTGTGTTTGACAAAATAAATGAACCAAAAATCAGCACATTATTATTTAAAATCTATACTTTCTTCAGATTTTCTTAATTTTTAACTGATGACCTTTTTCTGATCTGAGATTCTATCCACGATATTACATTACATTTAGTCATCACGTGTCCTTAGACAATTCTAGGCTCTCATCGTTTATAGGACTTTTTTTGTTTTTGATGAAATTGACAGTTTGGAGAGTATTGGTCAGATATTTTATGGAGTGTTTCTTAATTGGGATGTGTCTGATGATTTTCTGATGATTAGTCTGTGGTTATATATACCAGTATGGACTTGTGTATATTTTATAGTTTGATTTATATTCCAATAATACTTACCGTATTTTTAGGTAGTGAAATACATTTTTACATATTACAATCCCCTTATTGTGTTCCTAGGTGTTCACCAAATTGAAAATGTATTTTCAGAAAACATCTATACATGAATCTTTATAACGCTTCATTTGTACCCACCAAAAACTGGAAGTAAGAAAAATGTCCTTCAACACATGAATAGATAAGTAAACTATGGTGCATGCATACAGAGATAATGAGCTACTAAACCATCAAAAGACATGGATGAATTTTACATGCATATTGCTAAGTGAAAGAAGCCAATCCGAAAAGGCTACAAACTCTGTGATTCCAATTATATGACATTATGGAAAAAGGCAACACTTTAGAGATATTAAAAAGATCAGAGGTTGCCAAGAGTTTGGAGGATGTAAGGGAGGGTTGAGTAGGTAAGGCACAGGGGATTTTTTTGGATGGTGAAATTATTCTGTATAATACTATAATTATGGAAACATGAAATGATGCATTTTTTAAAATGTATAGACCTGTACAGAACAAAGAATAAACCTAAATGTGCAAATTAAAAAAAAAATCACTTAGGAGGTCAGGAGACCCCAAAATAGAATGCAGAATGTGCAAATAACTAACTATATTACAGTATGTGAAAAAGTTCACTGACCTTTGGGAATGAGAGAAATCTAGAAGATTAAAGGTTAAAGAAGCTATATATAAGCACTGCATTCAATTTGAAAAACTGTTTTGTGTAGACATATTAGTTAACAATTCTGATACCAATGACTATTGTCTGAATGTTTGTGCCCTCCCAAAATTCATATGTTGAAATTCTAACCCCCGCCCCCAGTAGATGGTATTAGGAGGTGGGATCTTTGGGAGGTGATTATGTTATAAGGGTGGAGCCCTCATGAATAGAATTAGTGCCTTAACAAAGAGGCTCCAGAGAGATTCTGAGCCTTTTCAATGCTACCACCTAGATCTTGGAAGTGCTAGCCTCTAGAACTGTGGGAAATAAATTTCTGTAGTTTATAAGTAACCCCATCTATGGTATTTTATTATAGCAGCCTGAATGGATTAAGACATCACTGTATATTTATAGAGGACTTTAACAATTAGTTAAGAGGATTAGTTAAGTGGATGATGGATGGTGGGAACAATGTTTCTCATAGTTGAAGTAGGAGGTTACAGATAAGCAAAGGGACAAGAAGAAAAAAACCTTGTAGTAATAAATCATAATTGGATATATCATTATTCACTTATGCTTACATTAATGTAGGTACAGATGGTTACACATGGACACATTTATACATTTGTGTATATACATGGGTTGATACACACATATACATTTGCTTGATGTCAGCTGAGACAGCCTAGAAGCAATGACACCCCAGTAACAATGAGCACACTTAGCACGCAGATCTTGATTTTGAATACCATTCTCTAGTAAAAGAACCAGGCTCCATGGAGAGATGGCTGACTATAGGAACAGGGAAGGCAATATACAAAGCAGCTTTGAACATCTCGTAGAAACCAAAAGTAAGGAAGTACATAAACACACACGTGTAGAGCAAATTTTTCTTTAGCTAAGGCATATGTTAATGATAAGATCTGAACCATGATAACTACTCTGAGAGTAATGTAAAGAGAACTGATATGGAAACATTAAGGAGATAGAAATCAATTTTTACTGATTTAAATGTGAGGAGTAAGAGGAAGAGAGGTACTCTAAAACTCAAATTTCCATGGTATCATCCTACATCCTACAAAGGATGATATATTTGCTTACTATTACAAGGCTAAATATTTCTATTAATCTCTCTAAATACAGACTTTTCTTTCTTTAAGTAGCACTTTCAACCACCTCTTCTCCTTTGACATCTACTTTGTCTTTTATAAATCCCTTCAAATTTGGATGCTGGTACAATATGCCTCTAGTAAATGAAACCCTTTCTCTAGGAGAGAATAGTGTGAAATAAGAAGTGGGGTGAAGCAGAGCACATTAGAGGGATAAAAGAAGTCAAATATGTGGAGTTTAGAAAGTAAAGGAAAGTTGACTTTGGAAGTAACTGAAAAGCTAGACAGGAAATTGAGCACCTTGTTGGATGTTCATACTATTTATGGTGATAAGGGAAACTAGAGGAGTCACTAGTTGTAGTTGTTGGGAGGATAGAGTATTTCAATTATAGACCTGTTCATTAAAGATGCTTATAAAAAAAAAAAAGAACAAATACAGCAAGAAATTGGATATTTAGGTCTGCAGTTCAAGGGGAAAAATAACAAGATCTAGGCTTAAGTTGTATGTTTGAGAGTCATCATGCTTCAACTGTAAAATGAAGCCAAGGTGGTACTCTTCTTATGTTCTCCCATATCCTTCCATGACTTTCCCTCTTGTTCCTCTAAGCACATGTTTTACTAATTGACTCATGTTTTTTTTGCCCCCATCAAACTGTAAAGGTCTTAAGGGGATCTTAAGGGGTCTTTTAAGGGCAAGGTTTGGGTCTTTTTAATCTTTATTTCTCTGGCATGTTTTACAATATTTATTTAATAAATAAATGCATCCTTTAACATAAATAGGCTAATCAGAAATTCTGTGTATTAAGCACAGTAAACTGTGAATTAAGATGAATAGATATTATAATCCACAGATTATAATATATAAACTAACTTTCTGAATAATTACATAATTTAGTCACTGTTACATAGTAGGAACTTGCAACATGGAAGGTAGAAATTATCTCTGGACTTTCATTTTTGTGCCTTGGTTACTAGTGTTCTTTAGTTATGAAATGGGGCAAGACCCTGTGGCCCTTGCCCCCAATGTCCTTTGCCTGCCTTTTGTCTGTAGAAAAACTTTAACCAAAGAATATATTTAATCAGAGAAGTGAGAAAATACAGAAACAAAGGAAAACAATCCAGCAAGACTAGTGGCTAATAATAGTTTAGCCACTAAGCATAGTTAAGGACCTTTAGTTCCTTCTCAAGGGCTATGGATAATATTCTGAGCCATATCCTGTGAGCTGTCTTGTATATAGATACTGAAACCTCCGCCAGGTGGAAGAAGTTAACTACATGATGACCAGACTGTAGCCATGACATAAGCTTCCACAATTTCAAGAACTGGCCTCAAGGAAATGGGAACAGACCGATCCTGGAACTAAAGATTAATTGTACTTAAAACAATCAGACCACTGATGACCAATTTCAAGATGACTGTCACAGCTGACCGTGCTGTTTCTGCAGGTAGCCCCCTCCCTCTGTCTACAAAATCTCTTGCCCGCTGGTTGTCAGTGGTGCGGGGTGGGGGTGAGGGAGCGGGAGTCGACCTTTGGACAGGTGTCCACCCTCCCTGCCCCTGCCCCGGTTGCCGACATCCAAAATAAAGCAAGTTCTCCTTTCCACCAACCTCACCTCTTTATTGGCTTTTGAACGGTGAGCAGCCAGACCCCCACTTTCAGTTACAGTTATACTTCTGACCATATATCTAATTCCAACACTGTTCTTAAGATACCCATGGGTCTTAGTAGAATACTGATTTAACTTCACCAGACCATTTGGTTTAAACACTGCTACAAAATACATGTAAAGTTGTAAATGAGTTTTCTCTTTTAATGTGCCTGGAGTAAGCAGACACTAAGAATACACATTCTTCAAAATCCTTCTAAGACTTTGAAGATGCTTAACTAATATGCATCTGGGAATCAATGAACCCCAACCTAAAATCCTTATTTCTAAGACACATATTACAAACTCTTCGATCAAATACCAGATAACCTTCTAGGAGCTCAACAATTTTATTTGTAGAATAAATAAATCAGTCAAATAAATCAAACCTTTTAGGACACTGGTGTTTTGGTGTGCTTTTACTAGTGCCTTATGTATTCCATATAACCAGTCAGTCTCATATAAGACATGAGCAAGATTAATCTGGCCAGAAATGTGGAAAGAAGGTAAATAATACCCCATGGTTGTCTGACTTGCTTTCCCCCTTTTCCATCTTAATGCATTTAAAAATTTGTCAGTGACAAACAGTAAAAAAAGGCCTGACAATTTTCTAGGTAACTTCCAATTTAGAAAATATTTAGAATACACTGATGATAACTTACTCCCTGGTAATATTTTAAGCATTTTGGAGAGGAATTAACTTTTATAGAGATGGAGGTAATCATTGCTGAGTAAATAATTGCTGATATGCAATTAATCACCAGTTCTTTTGGGGAAAGCAAAAGAACTTAGACTATTGATTGTGCAATTCTTTTCTTCGCAATTATTTTTATTGTCTTTCTAATTTAATAAACTTCACCAGCATATTTCTTAGTATGACAGATACTTTCCTACAATATGCTGTAACTGGTGTCTGAAATTTTCAGTTATTATTTAAAAAAATTTTTTATCATAATTTCTTTACTTGTTTCATGATCTTGATTTTTGAAGTGTTATTTCCTTTTTAGCAAACAAGAAACAATAATAATAATCCTATAAAAATTTACCTACATTTTAAGAGCTGGGTCTCCATTCCTGCCTACTCAAAACTCAAATAAAAACTTGATTTTAATATATAATCCACTTGTAGAGTCAACAAATTTTGATAGCTTTGCAATTTTTTCTACATATGAAATATGATAGAATGGCAAGTTAGTCCATTGTGTAGTGTTTATGAATTTATATATATTGTACTTGAAAACTATTTGCTTTTTCTAACTTTACTGTTACCTCTACATCCTAACTCAATGCCCCTACTTACTTCCTCTTCACTTTTTTCCCACCTGCTTTCTCATCTTCAATACCTAGCTGGCTCTGCCCCAACTGAATATTTATTTAATATATGTTTATTGAATGTAACTGAATGTAACTACCACCTAATTATATTAGTAACAGATTAAGCCTCTGTATTGTGGGCTCCCATTTTGTATTATTGCAGTTAGGGGGACAAGAAACTAATGTATTTTAAGAGTTAAGAGTCATATAAAGTATCAATTGACAAAGCATGGCCATAAAGCAAACAGGAATTCATATCCCAGATTTGCCATTTATTTTCTGTATGATCCCCAGCAATTTTTTAACATACCTCATCTTTCTTTTTCTAATCTGTAAAATGATGATTAAGGTAGTTTAATAGCTGTTGTTTAAATAAGACAATGTATAAATAGCATGGTGCCCACGAAACATTAGTAATAAAAACGGGTGCTTATAATTATGATTTTGTCATTATTGTTTCACTTCTTTTAGTCTTAAAGACAATTTCATGTCTTATAATTCTCTATTTAAAACACAAAAAGCTCAGAGATGTTATTAATTAAAACTTTCTCTTTAGCTTTAATGACTGAGTGCAAATTCCCTGGGAGAATTTAAGGGAAAGGTGTGAAATTTAAGGAAGGTGTGACTTTTAATTCCCCTCTTCATTTGTGTTTTGAGGAACATGGTCAACATATTTTTTGGTCTTCACACAATGGGAAACATTGAGTTAGAGAGTGTTTAATACTATCTATTTCTGTCTACATTTTTACCTCAAGTATGAATATTTGAGCTTAAATAGAGCAGGAGATTATTTTTTGTGATTAATAAACTTAATTTTAGTAAAAAGTTCAGGTGAGTTCTGTGCTCATCATTGAGAAATACATACTTAATGATTTTTTCAAGAGGAGGGAAAAGGTTGTTTTTTTATGAAAATATTTGCACCAGTTGATTACTTTTTTTCTGGGGGGGGGGTAAATGACGTATACAAATGATCTTCAACATGTACTTACTTACCTTTCCTAATTAATCAAACATTATATTGTTCTGTCTAGAAATAAAAAAAATCTAATCATAAATTTACTACACAAACTATAATAGTTAACATCGGTTGAAATTTTGAAATATAAGCCTCCATATATAATTAGCACTAAAACTGGGTTTTTGGGCACAAGTCTATTTTACTTCATAGTTCCTATAAGATATAATGCCTCTAAGTAAACTATACTAACTCTCATAAATTTATTTCCACTGATTGTTCAATCTTTGTTCAGAATTTTGCTCTTAGAGACATGAAAGAGAAAGAATTAGGAGAAATAAGTAGCTATAAATAAAGGGCAAGAAAGAGGGAAAGTTAATGTTGGACAGCCAAGTAAGCAAAAGAAGAGATTGAAAAAAGTGTTCTAAAACCGATTTGTGTCCTATATACCTACACAAACATATGTGGCATGTGCATGTGTGATGTGTGTGTGTACAGATATTTTAAAAATGCACTGTTGTGGAGCTTTAAAATATATGCTTATTTCTGCTACTTTCACATATGTGACTGAAACAAAGGTTCAACATTTACATTCCGTTTGGATTATGAGAGGAAGGGCATCTCAAAGACAAAAGCCCGCCAGAGAAGACAAATTGCTTCTAAGTCTTCAAAGTTCAAACGTAATAACGTTTGCAAGAGCAGTTAGGGGATATCAACGGCCATTGAGATTGCATTCACTTAAGGAGGACAGCAAAGGAAACCAGAGTTCTCACCACATCATTATTTATGGATTTGACTGGAAAACTTGTAATTACTTCCTTAGCACTAGAGAATGAGTACAGTTGCATGAGCTCCACCAAGCTCGAATTCCTGGGAATACAGAGCACTTGATTCTTTTAGGCTGACAGTCTCAAAGGTATTATAGTAGCAAATAGGTCAAAATGTTATTTTGTACCTTAGGCCAGAATGGACAAAGCTGAATTAAGAAGGCTACTGCTTTTTCAACAAACGATTAGCCTTTCAAAATCTCTCTGATAAAATTTTTGGAAAAAAGCATACTAATGAAATACATAATTTTACTGAGAATTTTTATCTGAACAAAGTAGCTGATTATATCTAAGTAAAAATTAACGTAATGATTACAGAGATGTATAAAATAATCATAAGACTGGAATATTTCCACTTTAATACATATAGTAATCATTATTTCTTTCTACTTGTGATGTCTACAAATGCAAATATTAAGAAATATCACCTTATTTACTTTCAAATGATGTATCAATTTTATTTTGATTTTCTGACCAGCTAAAATAAATAGTTAAATCTGGAGAGTGCAGATGTCAGTTTAACATACAAAGAACTAGGAATTTATTATCTACTGACTTCTTATTTCAACCATCACAAGTAATTTATCTATGGCTAACTTCTGTTTTAAAACAATAAAACATGATAGAAATGTGCATAGTGAGTTAAGCTTTCTTGCCAAGGAGTAAATAAGATATTTGAAATTTAAAAATTGCCCCATTTATTCTCTTTAATGTACAAGAGAAATAAAGGTAAAATGAATAATAATGACAAGATCTTATGAATAAAAAACTGAATTTAAGAATACTCAATGTATAAATGCCAATTACATAAAAAAGCCATTATTTTCTCCTGACTACTTAATTGCAACTAGGACTCTTTTACATCTGTGATGGCACTGCTATTATGACTTTGTCTTTTCCCCTCTGTATAAATCCTTGCCGCTGTGTTCAGTTCAACAGAGAGTTGGTTTGTTCATTGGAATTCAAATCCATCTCAATTTCTGAGCTCTTTTCCACTTTGTATATATATATATATATATATATAATTCATATATGGATAATTTATATATCTCACATATGGATACATTATTATATATTTATATAAATATATCAATTTTATATTATACATAATATAAATTTATTACAAAATATTGAATTTATCATATATAAATTTGAAATGAGGTATATGCTCCAAGTTATGCATATTCATTCTAGTTATTTAAAATAAGTAAGAATTTATCTTATATCAGAAATATATCAAAAATAATTTTAACAGCATTCAATTAACTAGGTATTAGAAAGGAGGCAATGAGATGAATTAGGAGGATGGGATTGACATATATACACTTATATGTATAAAATAAATAGCTAATAAGAACGTGCTGTATAAAAAAAATAAAATAAAATTCAAAAAGAAAAGAGGCAAAATGCTTAACACAGTTTGTCATAAATAGTAATTACTGATTCCTTGTAAGGTAGAGATTTTTCTTATACTTTAATGGAAATACTTTAGTGGTCCCAATACTATAACTTAATCAATGTTCCACAGATAATAATGATAGAGTATATTCATGTGACTAGAAAATTTGTTTCTTCCTATACCACTTTGCCTTTCATATAAATATCTATATGAGAAAAGTTATATTGAGCTTGAAAAGGGAATTTTGGTTTTCAAGCAATAAACTTGAAATTAATACAAATTCCATTCAAAATAACTTCCCCTCCAAAACCACTTAAGAATATACTAACCAAAAATTATAAATATTTTACACTGAAAATTACAAAATATTGCTGAAATTTAAAAAAAATCTAAATAAATGGAGAGCTATTTCAGGCATATGTATGGAACACTCAGTACTTTAGATCTCAGTTTTCCTCAAATTGATCTATAAGTTCACACAATCTCTATCATATTCCCCATACAGGTCTTTGTAGTAATTAACAAGCTTATCCTAAAATTCACACGGAAATGCAGAGCATCTAATATATACTAAAATATTTTGAAAAAGAAAATAGGAAGAAAGTAGGAAGACTTACACTTCCTAGTTTCAAAATTTACTATAAGCTATTGTCATATCAAGACAATATGTTACTGGGGTAAGGATAGATATGTAGATCAATATAACAGAACTGACAGTTGAGGAACAAATCCTTATATGTATGATCAGTTGATTGTTGACAAGGATATCAAGGCAAATCAATGGAGAAAGAATAATCTCTTCATCAAATAGTGTTGGAACAACTGAATATCCATGTGAAAAAGAATGAATTTATACCTGAGACCCCTCAACCTACACTATACCCCCAAAATATACTCAAAATGGATAGTAGAGATAAATGTAGGAGCTCAAACTATAAATCTTCTAGAAGAAAACACACACAAAAATATTTAAGACATTGTGCTAGGCAAAGAGTTCTTAGATGTCGTATACAAAGTAGAATCCATAAAATAATAATCATATCTTTTGTGCTTCAAAAGATATGAATAATAAAAATTAAAAGATAAAGCACAGAGTGGGAGAAAATATGTGTAGGTCATACCTGAGAAAGGGATTATTATATTCAGCATATAAAAAAAGAAATCTTACAAATTAATCAGAAGACAAATATAAAATTAAAAATGGGTGAAATATTTAAGTAGACATTTCTCTAAAAAGTATATTAAAATGGCTACTAAGCACAGGAAAAAAGAGTCAGCATCATCAATGATTAGGAAAATGCAAAATAAAACCACAGTGAGATATTACTTCATACTTCCTAGAATGGCTTTAATCAAAGAAAAAATAATAACAAGTGTAGGCAAGGCTGTAGAGAAATTAGAACCCTCATACACTGTTAGAAGACACAGAAAGAGATATAGACCTTTGGGAAAAGTTAGCAGTTTCTAAAGTTAAACATAAACACCATATGTAGTACTAATTCTACTCTTAGGTTTTTACTTAAGAAAAATGAAAAAGACTTGTATGTAACTGTTCATAGCAGCATTATTCATGACAGCTAAAAAGTGGAAAGAATCCAAATCAGTTAGTGAATGGACAAAAATATACTGTATCCATACAATGGAACCACTATTCAGCAATTAAAACAAAACAGACTACAGTTTGGACTTCAGAAACTATGTTAGACACAGAGACTATATTTTTTATTACTTCATTTATGTAAAATATCCCTAAAAGAAAAATCTACAGCATCTGAATCCAGATTAGTGGGAACTGGGGTTGGAAACTGGGATTCACTAGAATTGTGCATGAGGTATCTTTTGTGGTGATTGAAATGTTCTAATGTCAGACTGTGGTGATGGTGGCAAAACATTGGTGAGGGGAGAAAGGGAGATAAAGATAAACATAATATTTACACCACTTGCTTTCATTCTTTTCTCTTGTCTCTCATCTCGAGTTGGAAGAATCTAATGATGTTGATCTCTTCCTCAAAATGGATGTGGATGGATATGGGTGTTCTGTTGCTCTCAAGACAAGTGGTCAAAAATCATCATGAGAGTTGGCAGAACGAAAACCAATGGAGTTGAGCTTTAAGAATCGTAGTTTGTGTTATTTTCCCTGTTTTCAGCAGAGCATGGCTGTTTTTTCACAGTCCATTTCCCAGGACTATTACCACAGAACTAGGTAATTGGACTTTGGGATTTAATAAGTCTCATGTTCTCTAATTCAATATCTATTTAAGGTGGGATTTTTTTTATAATACTGAAAAACAAAATATTCATATGATATATAATTTTGAACATCTATTGACCCTGATTTTTTGTTTAAAAAATAATGTTTTTGGGAGGGGGAAAGCTTCGGAGCCACAAAGGAGAGCACAGCAACAGGGGTGCGGAGGGCAAAGCGGAGAGATTCCCGCACAGAGGATCGGTGCCGACCGGCACTCACCAGCCCGAGAGGGTTGTCTGCTCACCCGCCGGGGCAGGCAGGGCTGGGAGCTGAGGCTTGGGCTTCAGTCGGAGCCGGAGCGCAGGGAAAGGACTGGTGTTGGTGGCGTGAACACAGCCTGCAGGGGTTAGTGCACCACGGCTAGCTGGGAGGGAGTCCAGGGGAAAGTCTGGAGCTGCCAAAGAGGCAAGAGACTTTCTCTTCCCTCTTTGTTTCCTGGTGCTCGAGGAGAGGGGATTAAGAGTGCTGCTTAAAGGAGCTCCAGAGACCGGCGCGAGCCGCGGCTAAAAGCGCGGACCCCAGAGATGGGCATGAGATGCTAAGGCTGCTGCTGCCACCACCAAGAAGCCTGTGTGCGAGCACAGGTCACTATGCACACCACCCTTCCCAGCAGCCTGTGCAGCCTGCCACTGCCAGGGTCCCGGGATCCAGGAACAACTTCCCCGGGAGAACGCATGGCACACCTCAGGCTGGTGCAACGTCACGATGGTCCCTGCCACTGCATGCTTTCCCCGCACTCCGTAACCCTCCCTCCCCCCGGCTTCAGTGAGCCAGAGTCCCCGAAGCAGCTACTCCTTTAACCCCGTCCTGTCTGAGTGAAGAACAGACGCCCTCCGGCGACCTACATACAGAGGCGGGACCAAATCCAAAGCTGAGACCCAGGAGATATGAGAACAAAGAAGAGAAAGGGAAATCTCTCTCAGCAGCCTCAGAAGCAGTGGATTAAAGCTCCACAATCAACTTGATGTAACCTGCATCTGTGGAATACCTGAATAGACAATGAATCATCCCAAATAGAGGAGCCATGTGGATGAAAGGCTCTTGGTGCTGCAGCCAGGAGTCAGTTCTGTGCCTCTGAGAGTCAACTTCAGGATGCTGATCCCCAAGAGACCTCCCAGCTCCGCATAATATCAAACGGTGAAATACTCCCAGAGATCTCCATCTCAACAACAGCACCAAGCTTCACTCAACAACCAGCAAGTTACAGTGCTGGACACCCCATGTCATAAAACTAGCAAGACAGGAACACAACCCCACCCATTAGCAGAGAGGCTGCCTAAAATCATAATAAGTCTACAGACAACCCAAAACACACCACCAGACATGGACCTGCCCACCAGAAAGACAAGATCCATCCTCATCCACCAGAACACAGGCACTAATCCCCTCCACCAGGAAGCCTACACAGCCCACTGAGCCAACTTTAGCCACTGGGGACAGACACCAAAAACAATGGGAACTACGAACCTGCAGCTAGCAAAAAGGAGACTTCAAATACAGTAAGATAAGCAAAATGAGAAGACAGAAAAACACGTACCAGATGAAGGAGCAAAATAAAAACCCACCAGACCTAACAAATGAAGAGGAAATAAGCAGTCTACCTGGAAAAGAATTCAGAATAATGATAGTAAAGATGATCTGAAATCTTGGAAATAGAATAGAGGTAATGCAAGAAACATTTAAAAAGGACCTAGAAGAAGTAAAGATGAAACAAGCAACAATGGACAACACGATAAATGAAATTAAAAATAGATGGGATCAATAGCAGAATAACTGAGGCAGAAGAACAGATAAATGACCTGGAAGATAAAATATTGGAAATAACTACTGCAGAGCAGAATAAAGAAAAAAGAATGAAAAGAACTGAGGACAGTCTCAGAGACCTCTGGGACAACATTAAATGCACCAACATTCGAATTATAGGGGTTCCAGAAGAGGAAGAGAAAAAGGAAGGGGCTGAGAAAATATTCGAAGAGATTATAGTTGAAAACTTCCCTAATAAGGGAAAGGAAATAGTTAATCAAGTCCAGGAAGCACAGAGAGTCCCATACAGGATAAATCCAAGGAGAAATATGCCAAGACACATATTAATCACACTGTCAAAAATTAAATACAAAGAAAACATATTAAAAGCAGCAAGGGAAAAACAACAAATAACACCCGAGGGAATCCCCATAAGGTTAACAGCTGATCTTTCAGAAGAAACTCTGCAAGCCAGAAGGGACTGGAAGGACATATTTAAAGTGATGAAGGAGAAAAACCTGCCACCAAGATTACTCTACCAGCAAGGATCTCATTCAGCTTTGATGGAGAAATTAAAAACTTTACAGACAAGCAAAAGCTGAGAGAGTTCAGCACCACCAAACCAGCTTTACAACAAATGCTAAAGGATCTTCCCTAGGCAACAAGCACAAGGGAAGGAAAAGACCTACAATAACGAACCCAAAACAATTAAGAAAATGGGAATAGGAATATACATATAGATAATTACCTTACATGTAAATGGACTAAATGCTCCCACCAAAAGACACAGATAGGCTGAATGGATACAAAAACAAGACCCATATATTTGCTGTCTACAAGAGACACACTTCAGACATAGAGACAAATACAGACTGAAAGTAAGGGGATGGAAAAACATATTCCATGCAAATGTAAATCAGAAGAAAGCTGGAGTATCAATTCTCATATCAGACAAAATAGACTTTAAAATAAAGAATATTAGAAGAGACAAAGAAGGACACTACATAATGATCAAGGGATTGATCCAAGAAGAAGATATAACAATTGTAAATATTTATGCACCCAACATAAGAGTACCTCAATACATAAGGCAAATACTAACAGCCATAAAAGGGGAAATTGACAATAACACATTCATAGTAGGGGACTTTAACACCCTACTTTCACCAATGGACAGATCATCCAAAATGAAAATAAATGAGGAAACACAAGCTTTAAATGATACATTAAAAAAGATGGACTAAATTATTACTTATACGACATTCCATCCAAACACAACAGAATACACATTTTTCTCAAGTGCTTATGGAACATTCTCAAAGATAGATCATATCTTGGGTCACAAATCAAGCCTTGGTAAATTTAAGAAAATTGAAATTGTATCAAATATCTTTTCTGACCACAGTGCTATGAGACTAGATATCAACTACAGGAAAAGATCTGTAAAAAGTACAAACACATGGAGGCTAAACAATACACTACTTAATAACGAAGTGATCACTGAAGAAATCAAAGAGGAAATCAAAAAATACCTAGAAACAAATGACAAAGGAGACAAGACAACCCAAAATCTATGGGATGCACAAGAGCAGTTCTAAGAGGGAAGTTTATAACAATACAGTCCTACCTTAAGAAACAGGAAACATCTCGAATAAACAACCTAAACTTGCACCAAAAGAAATGAGAGAGCGCTCCCCTGGTGGCGCAGTGGTTGAGAGTCCGCCAGCCATTGCAGGGGACACGGGTTCGTACCCTCGTCCGGGAAGATCCCACATGCCGCAGAGCGGCTGGGCCCGTGAGCCATGGCCGCTGAGCCTGCACATCCGGAGCCTGTGCTCCGCAAAGGGAGAGGCCACAACAGTGAGAAGCCCGCGTACCACAAAAAAAAAAAAAAAAAAAAAGAAATGAGAGAAAGAAGAAGAAGAACAACAAAAAAACCCCAAAGATAGCAGAAGGAAAGAAATCATAAAAATCAGATCAGAAATAAATGAAGAAGAAAGGAAGGAAATGATAGCAAAGATTAATAAAACTAAAAGATGGTTCTTTGAGAAGATAAACAAAATTGATAAACCTTTAGTGAGACTCATCAAGAATAAAAGGGAGAAGACTCAAATCAATAGAATTAGAAATTAAAAAGAAGTAACAACTGACACTGTAGAAATACAAAATATCATGAGAGATTACTACAAGCAACTCTATGCCAATAAAATGGACAACCTGGAAGAAATGGACAAATTCTTAGAAATGCACAACCTGCCAAGACTGAATCAGGAAGAAATAGAAAATATGAACAGACCAATCACAAGCACTGAAATTGAAACTGTGATTAAAATCTTCCAACAAACAAAAGCCCAGGACCAGATGGCTTCATAGGCGAATTCCACCAAACATTTAGAGAAGAGCTAACACCTATCCTTCTCAAACTCTTCCAAAATATAGCAGAGGGAGGAACACTCTCAAACTCATTCTATGAGGCCACCATCACCTTGATACCCAAAACAGACAAGGATGTCACAAAGAAAGAAAACTACAGGCCAATATCACTGATGAACATAAATGCAAAAATCCTCAACAAAATACAAGCAAACAGAATCCAACAGCAGAATAGAAGGATCATACACCTTGGTCAAGTGGGATTTATTCCAGAAATGCAAGGATTCTTCAATATACGCAAATCTATCAATGTAATACACCATATTAACAAATTGAAGGAGAAAAAACATATGACCATCTCAATAGATGCAGAGAAAGCTTTCGACAAAATTCAACACTGATTTATGATAAAAACCCTGCAGAAAGTAGGCATAGAGGGAAGTTTCCTCAACCTAATAAAGGCCATATATGACAAAACCACAGCCAACATCATCCTCAGTGGTGAAAAACTGAAAGCATTTCCACTAAGATCAGGAACAAGACAAAGTTGCCCACTCTCACCACTCTTATTCTACATAGTTTTGGAAGTTTTAGCCACAGCAATCAGAGAAGAATAGGAAATAAAAGCAATCCAAATCAGAAAAGAAGAAGTAAAGCTAGCACTGTTTGCAGATGACATGATACTATACATAGAGAATCCTAAAGATACTCCCAGGAAACTACTAGATCTAATCAATGAATTTGGTAAAGTAGCAGGATACAAAATTAATGCACAGAAATCTCTGGCATTCCTATGCACTAATGACATAAATTCTGAAAGTGAAATCAAGAAAACACTCCCATCTACCACTGCAAAAAATATATATATATATATCTAGGAATAAACCTACCTAAGGAGACAAAAGACCTGTATGCAGAAAATTATAAGGCACTGATGAAAGAAATTAAAGATGATACAAATAGATGGAGAGATATACCATGTTCTTGGATTGGAAGGATCAACATTGTGAAAATGACTCTACTATCCAAAGCAATCTACAGATTCAGTGCAATCCCTATCAATCTGTATGGCATTTTTCCAAAGCAATCTACAGATTCAATGCAATCCCTATCAATCCCTACGGCATTTTTCACAGAACTAGAACAAAAAATTTCACAGTTTGTATGGAAACACAAAAGACCCCGAATAGTCAGAATAATCTTGAGAACGAAAAACGGAACTGAAGGAATCAGGCTCCCTGACTTCAGACTATACTACCAAGCTACAGTAATCAAGACAGTATGGTACTGGCACAAAAACAGAAAGATAGATCAATGGAACAGGATAGAAAGCCCAGAGATAAACCCACGCACATATGGACACCTTATCTTTGATAAAGGAGGCAGGAATGTACAGTGGAGAAAGGTCAGCCTCTTCAATAAATGATGCTGGGAAACCTGGACAGCTCCATGTAAAAGTATGAGATTAGATCACTCCCTAACACCATACACAAAAATAAGTTCAAAATGGATTAAAGACCTAAATGTAAGGCCAGAAACTAACAAACTCTTAGAGGAAAACATAGGCAGAACACTCTATGACATAAATCAGAGCAAGATCCTTTTTGACCCACCTCCTAGAGAAATGGAAATAAAAACAAAAATAAACAAACGGGAGGTAAAGAAGCTCCAAAGTTTTGCACAGCAAAAGAAACCATAAACAAGACCAAAAGACAACCTTCAGAATTGGAGAAGATATTTGCAAATGAAGCAACTGACAAAGGATTAATCTCCAAACTTTATAAGCAGTTCATGCAGCTCAATAAAAAAAAAAAAAAAATCCAAAAATGGGCAGAAGACTTAAATAGACATTTCTCCAAAGAAGATATACAGACTGCCAACAAACACATGAAAGAATGCTCAACATCATTAATCATTAGAGAAATGCAAATCAAAACTACAATGAGATATCATCTCACACCAGTCAAAATGGCCATCATCAAAAAATCTAGAAACAATAAATGCTGGAGAGGGTGTGGAGAAAAGGGAACACTCTTGCACTGCTGGTGGGAAGTAAATTGGTACAGCCACTATGGAGAACAGTATGGAGGTTCCTTAAAAACTACAAATAGAACTACCATATGACCCAGCAATCCCACTACTGGGCATATACCCTGAGAAAACCATAATTCAAAAAGAGTCATGTACTAAAATGTTCATTGCAGCTCTATTTTCAATAGCCCGGAGATGGAAACAACCTAAGTGTCCATCATCGGATGAATGGATAAAGAAGATGGGGCACATATATGCAATGGAATATTACTGAGCCATAAAAAGAAATGAAATTGAGCTATTTGTAATGAGGTGGATAGACCTAGAGTTTATCATACAGAGTGAAGTAAGTCAGAAAGAGAAAGACAAATACCGTATGCTAACACATATATATGTAATTTAAGAAAAAAAATCATGAAGGACCTAGGCATATGTCATGAATAAAGGCACAGAGCTACTAGAGAATGGACTTGAGGATATGGGGAGGGGGAAGGGTAAGCTGTGACAAAGCGAGAGAGGGGCATGGACATATATACAGTACCAAACATAAGGTAGATAGCTAGTGGGAAGCAGCCACATAGCACAGGGAGGTCAGCTCGGTGTTTTGTGACCGCCTGGAGGGAGGGGATAGGGAGGGTGAGAGGGAGGGAGAGGCAAGAGGGAAGAGATATGGGAACATATGTATATGTATAACTGATTCACTTTGTTATAAAGCAGAAACTAACACACCATTGTAAAGCAATTATACTCCAATAAAGATGTAAAAATAAAATTAGAAAATTTTGACTTTTAGGTAACTTAATTTTATATTAGCATATCAATTAAATATACGGAAAAATAAAGAAGCAGTCATTTTTTTGGTTCTTTGAATTGTTAGTAAAAAATAAACTTCTCTTTTCCTTGCTTCCTGTCCCTTTGTTTCTCTCTCTCTCTGTAAATTGTGGCATGAAGAGCGTTGAGATGGGGAAAGATGTAAATCTAAGATTGCTTTTATTTGCACTCATGCCATAATTCTTAGATTGCCACAGTGCCCTAAAAAAATCCTATAACATACACATACACACACAATATTCAGATTATATATGTTTGTGTGACATATATTTAAATAAATTAATTGTGTATGTTGTTATATACATATATAAGTATAATGCTATAAATGTATAGTATAACTATATATAATTGATTCACTGAATTTTTCAAATATATACATATTAATTTTTCTTTGTTTTTCTCATGTTTCTAATATAGTCTTCAATTTTTCAAATTTTGATTATTTTCTTTATTGATTTTATTGATTTAAATTATCTGCCATCTATATTAAAATCAATAAAAGACATGTTTCATAAACAAACTGATATTTTGGCTTCAGGTTTTGGAGGAAATTAATGTTCTTGTTTTATTCTCTGCCTCTGACTAGATTTTTCCAGATAGTCTAATTAACTCCTGGTTATAGATCTACTATACTATTATAATACTATTGTTGCACCAAATAAATATTTCCCAAATATTTTGATTTAGTGTTAAATTTGTAAGTTTCTTCACAAATCATTTCCATCTATTCCATCTATATAATGAATGCATTGAAAAGTTTACAAACTATATAATTTTGCCATTCTTGAATTCTTGATTTTAAGTCACCTTTCATTTCACTGGACTAAATCTTTAAGTAGATTTTCAAGAAGAGAATGTGGGACATTACATAATTAAGCATATTTTTATGTTGTCTTTTCTTTGACCTAAAGAACAATTTGTCTATATAGCTTTAAGCTACGAATATTTTTCTATGATATTTTAGTCAATTATTATTTGTTATCTACTGTTTAATATTCTATAGATATAATTTAAGGTATGCTAAATTTTATAAGAATCTTCTATTGTTTGCTTATTTTCTACAATGCTTTCTGATATTTTAGTTTTTACTCTTGAAATTAATCTTTATTTCCCATTATATTCTCCTAGTAATCTTCTATATAGTGCTGTTCATTGCTTTTGCAGAAATGTAGTGAAAAAATGCATACCTTTGAAAGTAAGCAACCACAGAACTGAAATTTAAAAATTCATAAAACTGTATACTGTGTCTAATTATATCTAGAAGACACGCCTCAGAAATAATGAAAATGGTAAGAAGTAAAGAGCATAGAAGACAAAAGGCGTCGGGATGATTTACAAAAAACAAACAAATAAACAGAATGAAGTGCATTATAGATAAATGGAGGGAAGGTTGAGAGAAAAATATCTGATTTCAGCAAATTTAAAGTTTACATTTACATTTTAAGTACCAATACTGATATTAACCATTATTTGAGCATTATACCAATTACTATGCACTATATACAAGTTGCATGTAATATACTATCTAGTTCAATCCTCCTAGCATATGACATTTGTAGGGCATATCTATTGTACCTTGTTATCTATTACCTGAGTACCCAGTGTCATGACTGTGGGAGACGAGGAAAGACTGAGGAGCTGTACCAGATTGACGGAACCTATGGTTTCATGACAATTAAATACTAAGTGGGATCCTGAATTGAATCTTTGAATAGTAAAAGGACATTAGTGAAAAAAAACTGGTGAGTCCAAATGAAGCCTACAGTTTAATTAATAACACTGTAACTTTATTAATTCCTCAGTTGAGGTGACTGCACTGTAGTTACTTAAGATTTTAATATTAAAGGAAGCTGGGTGTAGTGTATCCAGAATTCTCTGAATTAGTTTTGCAATACTCTGTAAGTCTCAAATTTAAAAACATATTATGAAAAAATCAGCAGAGATTTTATTATCCACTTGGTCAGTGATTTTCAACCTCTATTACTCTAATCTCTCATGTTTCATAAATGAATTTAGTAAGAATCAGTCTTTGCTATTATGTTTACTTTCTATGTGGTGTGATTTACATTAGAGTTGCAATCCTGGTCTTTCTCCTTACATTTGACATATTAGGGGGTGGAAACCAAGCATGAATAACTCAGTCTTTATCTTCCCTTTTTACCTTTGTGTACCAATTATCCTCAATAAGTATTCACTTTACACTGTTTCTTATTCTGTAATATTTATGTGGCATGCCCTATATGAAGAGGCCTGAGGTGACCTAGTGTTGCCTGGGATAGAATGAATAAGCTTTCTATTATGGGGTTCACACCAGCATAATAATAATAATGATAATAACAAGAATAATGAGAGCCCAAGTTTCTGCTGTGCTTCTAAGTCAATTTCTCCTCTAACAACCTTTTCAATAATAAACAAGATTATTTGATCTCTATTGCTATTCCTTTAGCTCTCCCAACTGATTGCAAATTCAGGCTAGGGAAAAATAAACTAGTCTTATTGAAGACCCAATATAGCATAATAGTACAGAGAGTGAGCCCTGGAGATATATTTCCCAGCTTCTAATCCTAGCTCTGTCTCTTATAGAGAATGTGACTTTAAACAATTCATAACACTTCAAATGTTTTTTTGTACAATGTGATAATTTTTCTTATAGAATTTTGTTAGGATTAAATCTTTCTTTATATCTATCTATCTAATTTATCATCTATCTATCCATCCATCTACCACAAAGGATACATGGAAAGCACTGTATAAATCTTTGTTATCAGTATTTATTGAACTCCCAAAGCCTCAGTGTAAGGCCAGGGTGCTACGAACTTCTCTCTATTTTCTCTGCTGAGATTCCATATGTATTTTATAAAGGAATGCATTATTTAAATAGACAAATGCATTGATAGATAACTAATTAATAACATTTCCATTGTACAACTATCTAAATTCTCTCTTTGACAAAATTGAGCCAGGAAGAAAATATATATGTTGTCCAATGTCACATAGTTCATGGAACAACTACTAGGATTTAGGTTTCCTGATTCTACAGATGGAAAGACATTATTATAACTTAGGGTAAATGAAACATTAGCATAGTGATGAAGAGCTCAGGACCCAGACATCTTGGTTTGAAACCTTGTTCTGATAGACAGATGTGTGAGATCTTTGGCTTCCTGTGCCTCAGTTTTCTCTTTTGTAGAATGTATAATCATATCTAGCTCATATCTGTAAATGTGCATGTGTGTGTGTAATATAGTGAGAGAGAGAATATCTGTGTATGTGTATATATATGTGTGTGTGTATACAAGTATATATATGTATATTTATGAACATACATATGTTTTTGTGTTTGTATCTGTGTATGTATGTATATCATATTGCTAGGGAATAATAACTTATTTATGCTAGGATAGAAAAATTAGAAATATAACCAAATATTTTTGAAGCAGAAATAATTATAAAACATGTTTATTCTGATTATAAGTACAGCACTCTTGATGTTTCAAATAATATCACACTATTTACAAAGATCAAGCAGAACTGAGTTATTTATATGGATAATACCTCCCCTGACTAATCATTATAAATGAATCCAATTACTGCTATGGGATATGTTGTAATCAAATTGGATTTAAATGTTTATAGTTAACATCTACTTACATAGTTAGGTCCACTGAGGAATATATATCTCAATACCTATAATACTTCTTGAAATGGAGTTGCCTAATGAAGTCTTTATGAAGTTCACATAATTACTAGTTGGAAGCACAATATAAATTTTCTAATGACTTTTCAGTCATAACTTAAAGTGATAGAAATATGACACTGTAATGGATATACTGTCAGGGTATGTTCTGATGACTCAGTTATTTCCAGAAGATTATGACACTGATGGTTTTTAATCATTTTGTTAAAAGGGAGAATAAAGAAAACCTTTCTTTTTCACCTTGACTATGAAATTGTGATTAAAAACTGATTGACTATGACCACAGAATCAATCATTTCTTAACACATGCTCTCAGGAAAAAATTAAATTAACATTGAAAAAGAGAAATATGAAAATAGTTTGACAATTACTGTCTGACAGAAAAGATCTGGAGGCCATGCCAGGTTTTTTGTCATTTAGTCTCATGTGTGCTAGGACACATATAATGTAATTATGATTGCTGAATAGTGAGAATAATGCTTGTCTGTTAGTGTAACACTTGTCTGCTAAAATCTCGGTGGCATAAACAGCTCGCCTATTTCTTGTTATATATTTCCTGGAGAGGTTCCTGTCAAGTGGAAACTCAAGAAGATTGGCTTCTTTAATTGTGTGGCTATTACCATACACTAGTCCTTCCTTTAAGTCCATGAAGCCTGAGGATAAAGAAAGAGCCCGTGGTTTCTAGGGAGATTTTAGAGATGAGGGCTACAGTTAACTGCATTTGGGGTACAAGCCACTACCCATATCTAAATGGATAGAATTAGTGTCTCCCTCTCTTGCAGTGAGGCTGGAAAAATGCAGTCTCCCCACACTTCCTGTGAAACCTTCCTACAAACCAAATAGAACAAATGGGATCGATGGGGGTCTAGTACTCTTTACCTCATTGTACAATAAGCGCCTGACATATTTTTTCATCACTTATTACTCTATTAAGGTATATTTGAAGGTGTGTCCATCTATCAAAGTCCTATATTCTCATGACAGTATATTTTATGTTTCTTAAGTATATATATATATGTATTTTTAAATGTATAAGTGAAAGAATTCGGATTTACAATCTCAGCAAACCCACTTTGTCCCTGGTTCAAGACTTTATATTTGTTTCTGTTGTCAGTGTCCTCTCAGCCCTCAGTAACAAGTCCGTATTTTTTCCCTATGAAAAGTTTCCCTCTGAAACTTTTATCTTCGATAACATTTTTTTACTTACCAGTCCTTCTGGCATCACTTATTTTGATGGCACTTAAGAAAAAATATTTCGCTTCTTAGAAAAAGAAAAACTAGATTTGTATTGTTCCTGTTTTTTAGTGTTCCCATTAGAACCTTCGCTAATAATTAGAGTGAAAATGGAATTATGCCAAAATATTTAAAATATTTCAATTTTTTTCTTTTCCTACAACTTATATGTGCTTTTAAAGTAATTAATTCTCTGTTATAAAACATTTTAATTGTAGAATGCTTTTTATTAGACAGAGAGCAATTTTCTTCAGTTAACAATTAGGTAACAATAGTTGCCATAGTTTTCATTTCTCTACAAGAAACTTTCAACCTGAGGTTTTGACAAGAGGTTATTAGATAACAACTGCTTTTCAGGTAACTTCACATTGATTCATTGTACTTCAAATAAAACATTTGCTGAGAGCACTGTTCTTGTGAAAGAGATTTAAAATTATATTACATCACTCATAAAGCAACTTGGTATGAGCATTTGGAAACTGTATGCATTTGCTCCTTTCTATCCAATAATGAGTCCCCAGAGAACTCTTCAAGAGTTTATCAAATTTAGTATTAATGGTAGCCAGGAGGAAAGTTTTATAAGCACTATAGAAAAATGTTCCATGATTATAAGTAAACCACTTTTTTTGCAATGTACACAAAATATCTTCATATTTCTCTACTGACAGTAAAAAACAGAGTTTTCTTCTTTCACCAAGGAATAGAAGTTTTTATTTGTGTGTGTGCTGCCTTTGTTGTTGTATTTGTGTTCTTCTTTTATATTGCAATCAAGATGAAATTCAGTTCTTAGCATCCCTTTCTGAATTTTTGAATACTTCAGTTAATGTTTTCCTTCATTTATTATAATTTTACTTCTTCCCTGACTTTGTATTTGATTGTTTCAAGCAAAATAGCAATATAAAGGAGATTGACTCAAAAGGATTCTTGTATAAAAATATAAATGATGGAAATATTCTACAGGGAAATAGAATTATTGGCCCAAGATCCAGAGATCCCAAGTGTGAATCCATTGTCCATTCTCAGCAGCTCCATAGCAGTTTCCATGTCATTTGAAAAAGGACTGGGTCCTTGGTATGAAGATCTATCAGGTATAGTGTACTTCAACCTCTCATTCACTCAGCAAGCATCTAACCCCTTATGCAACACAGCACAAAGTCGAGTGCAAAATTCTGGGAAATTTATTCTTAAGAATCAGTCTCAAACACAAACATCACACTCTTAGATTTTAATCTGGAAGACTAAAGTCTAAGATAAAAGAAGAAAAAGAGGAATTTGGAAAAGTGGAAACTTTTGTGGGAAAGGAAAATAGATGATTGTATCCAAAATGAGGAATCCCAGTGGGGAGGTCTCTAACCAGAATAAAGATGATTTTCAATGATATTGCAAAATGTCACCATATCCTGGCAGATGTATGTTTTATGGTGTCAGATTATAAAACACTTTTCTCATCCAGGAGTGGGTGGTCAGAGGGACTATAAAACTTTGCAAGATACAAGGATACATAAAACCTGTGTTCATCAGATGTGCTATCCATTTTCACTTTTGATCAAATGACAAATGATCAAAGAAGTAAAATAATTAATTGAACAGTGTCTGTGTCTTAGCTTGGGGATCAGGCCTCTATGCAACTGACAACTCGCTTAAGATATATGCACCACATACTTGAATAAAATATGATTTTGCTCAAATATCTCAAAAAAGATTCCAAAATGTAGAAGTCCGAGCTACTAATTAAACCCCAGGGACCAAAGATTTTTGAAATTAGTGACTTCGCCCACATTTGAGTACATGAATAAGAGTTTAAGCAAGAGCAATTGAAGCAGCCTTAAAGTCCCAACTTCCCATCCATCCAGGTTTATTAAGCACTGACTATATACCCAGAAGTTGTAGTAGATACTGCAGAAGTCAAAGAGATTCCTGTTTTCAAGGAACTCATGGCCCAAAGTGTGAAGTCAGACTTGTAAACACATAAGTGCAGTAAATTATTACTAGCAAGATGCTATAAACCAATATCAAGAGCTCTTTATAAAGAAGAGAATGATTATTTCTACCTGGGGAGCAGATGCGTAGGGGAAAATTCTTAGAGCTCGATGTTACTTTATTTAATATTTTTCTTTACCTGCATTTGTCAATAAAGTGAACAAATTTTCACATAGAATAGCACACTCGTTTCAATTTATGGGGGATTAGCTTCTCACATGTATATTTCTTCATTTAGCAAATGTTTACTGAAAACCTACTTTGTGAGTCATGGGATATGTATATTGGGATCTGGAAATTGATTTTAAGAGAAATTTTAAGATTTTAAGAGAAAATACAGTATTTCTGTATTTTAACAGAAAATATAGAAAATATAGTGCAGTTTTTAGAACATATTAATGACACATCCTCACTTAAAGGCATCCCATTTTGAATATTCTTTCTACACAGACCCAAAGGACCCCTGAGTTTGGCAACATACAGCAGGAGTATGAAGAGTGTGTGAATTCTGGGGTCTATGCCCTTGAGAGTGAAGGTCCAGTGCTAGAAATGGGCAGAGTGTTCTGATATGCTTATTGGACCATTGTCAAATTGGAAGATGCACAGGAAATGTAAGAAGAGGCTTCTATTGCACTGCTATTGAATTCAGGGTGTTTTTTTTTTCTTCCTTTCTTTATCCTATTTTTAGTTTTCTTTCTGTGTCTGCCTTTCTCACACAAGAGTGATTTAGCTGGGATGAGTTTGCCAGCACTCTTCCCAATGGAAAACAGATATAACTTCTCAGTTAATAGCACAAATACAGTCTTGTCTCACCAACTGAGTAGAGGAAAAGACTTAGTGAATTTCTTCATGTATTTCACTTATTCATCAATAAATTGAACCATATGAAACTATATATATAGATTTAATGATTAAAGGAAAAGTTTTGAAGATGATGAACTCCAACCAGGACTATACAGTACAGTCTTTTCTTAATAATGTGTATTTCCAAATATGTTACTGAAGAGTCTGTACAGCTGCTTGTATAGAAGTTCTGCTTACTGTTTATAAGGAATGCTACTTTAATGAGATATTAAGGCCATGACATAAAGTCCTGAAATTTAAATAGATTAAAATTTGTATGCACTTAAGTGAAGGTTAAACAAAAATGTTTATATGGTAAAGGTACAAGAAATGTCATGTACAATGTGGAATTACTACCTGTTGACTGATTCTGAAAAAATAAATCATGATTCTGAAACAAATTTCTAATACTTAGTGACTCAAGTGAAAGTTAAATAATAACTTTTTAATGTACATAAGAACATTTAATTTCATCTTGAAAAGCAAGTATGTAGAAAAAATTAATAGCCTGATAGCAAAGAACTGTGGTTCCTGACTTACAATAGTTTGACTTACTATTTTTTTTAATTAATTAATTTATTTATTTGTGGGTACTTTGGGTCTTCATTTCTATGTGCAGGCTTTCTCTAGTTGCAGTGAGCAGGGGCTACTCTTCGTTGTGGTGCACTGGCTTCTCATTGCAGTGGCTTCTCTTGTTGCGGAGCATGGGCTCTAGGCTCTTGGGCTTCAGTAGTTGTGGCTCATGGGTTCTAGAGCACAGGCTCAGTAGTTGTGGCGCACGGGCTTAGCTGCTCCGCAGCATGTGGGGTCTTCCCGGACCAGGGCTCGAACCTGTGTCCCCTACATTGGCAGGCGGATTCTTAACCACTGTGCCACCAGGGGCGTGCCTGACTTACTATTTTTTGACTTTTCAATGGTGTGAAAGCAATACCAATTCAGCAGAAACCATACTTCAAATTTTAAATTTTGATTATTTTTCCCAAGCTAGCAATATGCTATATGATACTCTCTCCTGATGCAGGACAATGGTAGCTGGTACCAAGTCAGCCATATGTTTGCCAGGATAAACAACCAATAATACACTTATGACTATTCTGTACCCATACAACTGTTCTGTTTTTTACTATCAGTACAGTAGTCAATAAATTACATGAAATATTCAATACTTTTTATAAAATAGGTTTTGTGTTAGGTAATTTTGCCCAGCTATAGGCTAATGTAAATCTTCTGAGCACGTTTAAAGTACAGGCTAAGTTAGGATGTTTGGTAGGTTAAGTGTATTAAATACATTTTCAACTTCTATATTTTCAACTTAAGATGGATTTACCGAGTTGTAACCCCATCATAAGTCAAGGAAGATCTGTAAAGGCAATCACACTAAGAAAGATATAAATACATATGTTAAAAACATTTAACTTTTATGGGCATATTTCTTACTGCTTTTTGAGGACTATTAACATGTATATTTAAATTAACTTTGAAATTGTAATTTTTCTCTCCAAAAACCTTTCTTTTAACTTAAAGAATTGTAGACATCATGTGAGTACTTATTAAATATAGAGATACAGAAAATGTCCAATGTGTCCAAATGCTGAACTGAAACATCATGAGGCATTTGACTTGTCTGATCCAACTCCCCAGAGGTAAGTGAATATGCAAGATGAGTCTTCCATTGTTACATTCTAGGCTAATATTGCCTGATAAGGTAGACTGATTGCAAAATATCCCCAATTTTTCACCATTCTTTGTACAGATGACTTTTGAAATATGACTATGAAGGAATTCCTATTAAAAGGTGGAATTTTTTCTTGCCTCTTAAATCTTCACTGGCCTTGTCACTTACTACAACAAATAGAATTTGATGGGATTGGTGATGTGTCAGTTCCAAGCCAGGAGTCAATAAGCAGTGTACACTTCTGGTCAATAATTGGAAAAGTGTTCCATTACCATGGAAACAAGCTGAGCTTTGTCTACTTGAACTGATTTGAGAACTGCTAGGGTAGATATAAGCTGTCCTATCTGAGGACTATAAATCATCTTTTATTGGCCAAACTTTTACAACACTATATTTGGAGTCAATTTTTCTTTTTTTGTATTATTATGATTATAAGTAGCTGATATCAACCCTCTTATTTGACACTAGTATAATTATAATAAGCATACACTGATGCCATAGGTGGCAAACCATATTTTTAAATAATAAAAATTAAATTTGAGTGTAATATTTATTACATGATTTTAAAAATTCAAACCTGTTTGAGGTTACTTGAGACTTACCATTTTGCAAAGATATGACAAGACAATAGTCTAAGAGAGAGGGAAAAAATATGATAATTAAGGATTCACTACAAAATGTCTTGTTCCACAGACACCTCCCCAGGGGATAGATACTTTCTTTTGCTTGCTAATGATATTTGCCTATCATTGAGCACCAATATCTCCACATTTTGGTTTCTACTGCCCAGAGCCAAATGAATAATCCTAATTGTTCTGTTACATTTCTGTTATATCTGTTTAACTATTCAGTATTGTGCCAGCAGTCTATCTGTGCCAAAAAGCCATTTTATGTTCTTACACCTAAAGGGAATGATAAGATAAATAAACAAGTCATTTTCTTTAAGTGTTTTCTCATGTTCATTTAATCAACAAGAGTTTATAGAGTATCTAGCTTTTTCTGTGCACTATATGTACTATGGTATGCACTGGAGATAAATATATATAAATAAAGGTATCATTTATTGGGTCCTTCAAGATACTTTATATATAAAGTGCTTTGTAGGCACAAAGTACAATAACCTTATGAAGCATGTATCTCTACATATGAGGAAACCAAGGTTCAGAGACATTAAAATGACTTGTGCAGTGTCAATACACACGTATGAAGTTGAGAGTTAGGATTTGAACCCATACATGCTGTTTCCAAAGCTGATGACTTCATCATTTGGATATGCTATTTCTAAAGTCAAACAAGCAAACAAACAAAAAGCCCTTTCCCTAAAGGTGTCAGAGACAATTAAACCAATCAAGAAAAAAGAAAATTCCTGCTAACATTCTGTTACTCTTTAAATGTTGTAGATAATAAAGCACAGACACTAACTCAGACTTGGGAGGGAGCAGAATTAAGAAAGTTTGTTCTGAAGGTGATGTATAAGCTATCTAGACACGGAGAGATGTGGAAGGCACGGGGCTTACTGAGGAAAGAAGCAGCTTCTGCAGAGTTAAAGATCCCCAAGGGCATCACAGAGCATGCAGTGACGTTGAGAAATGGAGAGATGATGCTAAGGATGAGCTGGGCAGCTCAGCCAAAACTCCATCACAGCACACCTTGTACACTGTGCTGAAACCTTGCCTTATTTGGGTCTGATCTGCATTTGCCTTTATTTATAAGACAAATACAATTTGTATTTGTATTAATACAAATCTGGGAGTGTTTTTATAACTGAAGAGGACAAGTGGTTATGTGTTTACAGTAACTGAGATATGAAAAGATGAGAAGCAGTGAGTAGTAGAAGTGTAAATGGTAAGAGGTTGGATTTAAGACTTTTACATGTTCACAGCCTCATTTTAGCCTGTCTCTTTAAGCCTGGATTACCCTAGAAGCCATTTCTCACTTGTCCCCCACCTCTAGTCTTACCTGCCCCAAATCCATGCTTCTTACCACTGTCATTTAGATCTTTCCCAAATATTATTTTCATCCTCTCATTTGGGGTTATTTATCTAGGACAAAAGAAAGCTGATGGGAATCAAGAAAGCAGTCTCCAAAGAGAGGAAAATCTGTCCCATAGGAGGCAGAGAATTTTGCTCCATCTCATTTGGGAGGGCAGAAGGAGGAAAGAAAAAGAAAGAAGGAAAGAAAGAAAGAAAGAAAGAAAGAAAGAAAGAAAGAAAGAAAGAAAGAAAGAAAGAAGGAAAGAAAGAAAGAAAGAAAGGAAGGAAGGAAGGAAGGAAGGAAGGAAGGAAGGAAGGAAGGAAAGAAGGAAGAAAGAAAGAAAGAAAGAAAGAAAAAGAAAGAAAGAAAGAAAGGAAGGAAGGAAGGAAAGAAGAAGGAAAAACAGAGAGAGGGAGGGAGGGAGGAAGGAAGGAGGAAAATCTGTTTGTGTAAGATGTAGTTAATAAAAGTTAGGTATTTTTCTATACAGAGGCAAGATGCAGAGGGATACAAAGAACTAACTTTAATCTAATTAGCCCTTAAGTGGTAATGGAAGCAACAGTACTGGTTTAGAACTTGCAGAAAGATGTAAAATTAGATAACAGAGCCAAGGAATCTACCCTCAGAACACTGTTTAAATGAAGGATAAAAATGACCATTGCGACTGGGGCCTTGAAGTTCTATTGCCAGTTTCCAAGAATAGCCTTGGTAGAGAGTCAGGCTCCCCTTACAGTTTGCCACCTGTGCAAATTCACAGACTGTTTGGTTTAATGCTCACTGGGTGTATTGTTATCTTTTCAATGCCTTAAAATTCTTAATAATTTTATCTTTGAATATGTGTTTTACAAATAATGTATATTCATTTTCTAGGGCAAACAAATACCACATAGCAAAATACCACAGATTGGGGACTTAAACAACAGAAGTTTGTTTTCTCACAGTCCTGGAGGCTGGGAGTTCAAGATCAAGGTGTCAGCAGGTTTCGTTTCTCCTGAAGCCTCTCTCCTTGATTTGCAGATGGTCGCCTCCTTGCTGTGTCCTCACATGGTGTTTCCTCTCTGTGTGCAGACCTCTGGTGTCTTCTTGTGTGTCCAAGTTTCCTTTTCTTATAAGGACTCTAGTCAGACTGGATTAGGGCCCACCCATATGCCTTCATTTTACCTTAATTACCACTTTAAAGGCTCTATGTCCAAATACAGTCACATCTGAAGTACTGGGGGATTAGGATTTCAAGATATGAATTTTGAGGCAACAGAATTGAGTCTAATATAAAGTACAATGGCAAAATGGAGCATGTGTGTGAGCAGCTGAGATATAGTGGGAGTGGCTGAGGCAGGAAGATCAGCAGGATACAGGAGTACAGGGCAATTGACCTAGAGGCCTGGTGTGCAGGCTCATGCCCCCAGGCAGCCTGAGGCAGCCTCCAGGCAGCCTGAGGCACCCACAGCGCTATGTCTTCTGGGACTACACTGGGGCCCAGATTGGCTGCAGCGGCTGCTGGAGAATGGAAAGATTCTGCAGGTGGGTAGTGCTGAAACCCTCTGTCCCCTGAATTCATTCTTGAAGTGTCCACGCAAATATTAACCCCAGCCTCAGTGCAAAAGCAGAGATGGCCACACTTAAACAGTAAAAATTGTCAGTAAATTCTTACAAAATAAAAACATTCATAGGACAATGCCCCAAATCATATCAAGTATTTATTAGATTTCTTCAACAAATTTAGAAAATCTGCTTTTGAAAACCATTGCAAAGCCAATGTCTACAGATTTAGATAGAAATTAAGTTTAAAGATCATCAAGTTAAATACAAAAGAACATTATTTTCATAAGATGCTTTAGATGAACAAATAACTAAAGAAGAAGCAGTCTTAAAATTGTTTTCTGTATGATGAAGATACAGTTATAAGATACATTAACCGGCATTTTGAATTATACTCAAGGCAGGAAGTCACTTTTGGTTTCTTATACAACCTCCACAGGCTACAAGGAATGTCAGAGGAAACATTAAAATGCCATTGTATAAATTTACATCAAAAATTAAATTCAGGCTGACATGAAACTGGTATGTATGATGAATGAATTCTTTTAGAAAATTGTTCTACCAGAACCATCAGCTTTCTATGTACTAAAATTTATATTTCAAAATAAATTATCAGAATTTATTTGAATGCTGTCACCATGTATAAAATACTCTTAACAGCTCTAGTAACAGTTGTATCAGCAGGAAAATCCTTCTCAAAATAAAAAATTATCAAATATTGTTTGCAATCCTCTATTTTCCAAAAACAACTGCTGTCATTTTGAATTTTATCAGTTGAAAATAAAATTGCTTAATGTATAAATGTTGATCTGATAAATGAATTTGCAGAACAGTGAGCCAGAAAACTCTTATGATCAATCACAGTATCACATTAAAAATATTATTTCTCATATAAAGTTAAACCAAAATTATTATTTTTCAGTTAGTAAGTTTATGTTGTTACTCATGTATCACTATTACCTCTATTATGTTTTATAAATAATATCATACTTTTAAGGAGAAGCTTGGTATTTAGTAGCTTTAATGGATTATTTTATTGAACAGACCCTGCACTTTCATTTTGCCCTGGGACCTGCAAATCATGTAGCTAGCCCTGGTTGGACTAATAGATTGGAATGAGTTCAAAGAGGAGGAGGGGAGGAAGAAGAGGCAAGGATTATAAATGACTATTTTATGGTGTTTTTATAACAGGTAGCATAGAAATGGGCAATGCAATGGGACAGAGAAATGGAGAAGAAAAAAATATCACAGGAAATTAGAGCTAGAGAGGGAGTGTTATTTTAAGATGGGAACTATTACATCGGGTTTGTGGTCTTACAAGAATGATCCAGTGGAAAGAGAGAAATCGAAATCTTTCTTGTCCAGATTATAAATAAAGGAATCAGTCTTTGAAGAATGGCTATGTCTTTCCCTGAGACAATACATGAGTGGCTAAGTCTGGAAATCAATGGAGAGAGCCTGTAGATGGAGAGAAATGTGGTGAAAAGTTGAGTTCCTTTGTTCTTGATAGTGTTGGAAGCAGATGGTTGACAGAATATTAAAAGATTGAAATAGTTATAGTAGGAAATGGACAAGGAAGTTACTGGGGATCCACAGGAATGCTGGGTAACTTTGATATACATGGCGATAGAACATGGATTTTTATTGCCACATTTCTGCACAGTTGTATGATTTTGCTTGGTTATGTTTTGTTTTGTTTTGTTTTCTAGTAGTGTCCAAGAGCCTAGGTTAGGAGTAGAAACACTGTGCAGTTAAAATTATTTGTGGTTGGAGTTGTTTTAAGATAGTGTAGGAGAAGGTCAATAGATCAAAGTTGTTGTCCACAAAAGGATTTTTAAAAAATGGTTGATATGCATCATAGGCCAAGTATGAAGAGATTGAAAAATGAAAAGATATGAGAGGACTAATTAATTGAGAATAATGGAATGAAAAAACATGGAAGAGACATGGATCAGAAGTGTCACACTTGAATTTAAGATTTTAGAGACAAGATCGACCTCGGAAATGATTATGTTTTATCAAGCGTAAGAATGCCTGAAATAGAGAAATAAAAACCTGAAACTAAATCTCCATAGGCAATAATTTTGAATAACTGTGTTTTTTGTATATTTATGTGTTTTGTACAAAGAAAAATACCACTTTATTTACTTTCTTGAACAAATCTAGAATTTATAAAATTAACAATTGCTTTTTTTCTCATTTCTTTACTTTTGATGTCCCTATCTTAATTTATCACAAAAGTATCCTATAAAGAACTAAAAGTTTTTATTACATTCAACTAAATCAGGCTACATCTCAGGTTGATTTTCCTACTTCAAAGAAAAAATTATTGGCAAACTTTTTTATCTTCCCGGATCGGTGCACAAACCCGTGTCCCCTGCATCGGCAGGCAGACTCTCAACTGCTGCACCACCAGGGAAGCCCGCAAACTTTAATTCATCTACATGTTCAAGAATTGGAAAATATTTAATTAATGGCAAGTTCAAAAGTGGTGCATTTCTTGGGGAAGGGTACACACAAGAAAAGTCACTACTTTGAGGTTATATGCTTAGGAAATTTTGGGAACTTAGGATCTAAGCTTGAGAATTTCTTAACATATCTAAGCCATGGAATTTTGAGTCTCAGGCAACTAGGAGGCATGTTAAGGGAGAGGGGTGATCATAAATAATATGGCAACTAAAGTCCTTTATTGAATATTGATTGGAGTATCTCTTGGATTGAATTATCCAACTCAGGAAGGCAGTGCTGGATGGGATTTGTCTCAGCAGTAAATTCTATGTTAGCCCCTAAGATCCGCATAGAAAACTGTTAGAAAAAAATCATAAATAGACTACAGAAGTAGAAACATAAGGAACATAAGGAATTCAGACTTTTTTTTTCGGTACGCAGGCCTCTCACTGTTGTGGCCTCTCCCGTTGTGGAGCACAGGCTCCAGACGCGCAGGCTCAGCGGCCATGGCTCACGGGTCCAGCTGCTCCGCGGCATGCGGGATCTTCCTGGACTGGGGCATGAACCCGTGCCCTGCATTGGCAGGCGGACTCTCAATCACTGCACCACCAGGCAAACCCAGGAATTCAGATTTAATAGCAACTTTTCAGAATTTAAATAATTGTGCTTGAAAATTTAATCATTAGAGAAAATTGACCAAATGATGAAATATGTTAACATGATATAAACTGAGATGATCTTTCTTTCCTCTTTCCTGAAAGAGGAAAATAAACTATTAGAGGAACACTCCACTACTGGCAAAAAGAGACAGCCAGATATTTTACTCAGAATATTTATTTTATCCAGAAGCTGAATAAAGATGCAATCTTGAGAAGCACACAGCAAAGTGACTGGTTCACCTTAGGTTGTTAGATTTTAAATCATCAGTGGCAGCTTCAGGCCAAGAAATTTCTACAGCTAATTCTGCTGCTGTAACAAATGTTGGCGGAAGAGAGAAACCTTTCCTCAGAAGAAGTTCTTACAGATGCTCATCAGCTCTATAGCAAAAAGCAGCCACTGCATCCCAGAGCTGAAAGCTCTAGATCAAAACATATAAAAGAAGCTCCATTAGCAGACAGAGCCCACTGCCAATACAGTAATGAGGTGGCTATAGATATGGGCTCAAGGAGAAAAAGAAATGAAGAGATTCTGAGCATGGTGTAAGGAAAACAAAATCTCCTGCAAAAGACCTCTTATTAGAGCTGCCTATCCTACAAAATTTGAAATTTTACAGAGGCAGAAAAGTTGCAAATGCCAGTTTGAGAGGAAAAAACTATGAAAAGATATGCCATTTGCTCCCGGCCCCACCAGTAATAGTGAAAAATTTGACTTCTTGATGGGAAATTCACTTTCAGTTAAGAGGACTCTGGTCATCCGTCATAGACTGGCTTCATGGCAAGCTAAACACCAGTAATGTCTTCATCAACTGCTTTTGCTTAGATAAAATTGAGTCTCTGCTTTGGTCTTTCACAACAGGAAGTGCAAATGGCCTTTGAACAACATAGGTTGGAACTGAGCAGGTCCACTTATAGGGACTTTTTTGAATAGTAATTACTTTAGTATGACAGAACTGTGGTTGGTTGAATTTGAGGATATGGAACCGTGGATATAGAGGGTGAATTTTTGACTGTAGGGAGGTTCAAGACCTTAACCCTTAAGTTGTTCAAGGGCCAAATATACTGACTTTTGGGAACAGGTTTGTTTGTTTTTTGTTTTCTTTTCTTATGCAGTGGGCAGAAATAGCTGCTTTAAGGCGTAGATACTGGCTTGTTTTCTAAATTTGGTGTGTATATAGCTAATGCTTTGATACCTTTTTCTTCTAATTTACCATTTATAGTCTAAAAAATGAGAACTTGAGATAATTTAAATCCTGAGGACTTAAGAGAACTACTTCCAAACTTATGGAAGACGCACAGCTGTCCAAGGAACCAGTGTCCATCAATCACACTCCAGCTGAGACTGAACACAGGAGGGATAAATGGGGGCTCTTTTAAATAATTAGGGGAGATCTTAGATCTTTGGTACCTTAGGGTTTTTATTTATTTTTAACATCTTTATTTGAGTATAATTGCTTTACAATGGTGTGTTAGTTTCTGCTTTATAACAAAGTGAATCAGCTATATGTATACATATATCCCCCTACCTCCTACCCTTGTGTCTCCCTCCAACCCTCCCTAACCCACTCCTCTAGGCGGACAAAAAGCACTGAACTGATCTTCCTGTGCCATGCAGCTGCTTCCCACTTGCTATCTACTTTACATTTGGTAGTGTATATATGTCCGTGCCTCTCTCTCACTTCATCCCAGCTTAGCCTTCCCACTCCCCCTGTCCTCAAGTCCATTCTCTATATCTGCGTCTTTATTGCTGTCTTGCCCTAGGTTCTTCAGAGCTATTTCTTCTTCTTTTTTTTTTTTTTTTTTTAGATTCCATATATATGTGTTAGCATACAGTATTTGCTTTTCTCTTTCTGACTTACTTCACTCTGTATGACAGTCTCTAGGTCCATCCACTTCACTACAAATAACTCAGTTTCATTTCTTTTTATTGCTGAGTAATATTCCATTGTATATATGTGCCACATCTTTATCCATTCATCTGTCGATGGACACTTAGGGTGCTTCCATGTCCTGGCTATTGTAAATAGTGCTGCAATGAACATTGTGGTACATGACACTTTTTGAATTATGGTTTTCTCAGAGTATATTCCCAGTAGTGGGATTGCTGGGTCCTATGGTAGTTCTATTTTTAGTTTTTTAAGGAACCTCCATATTGTTCTCCATAGTGGCAGTATCCATTTACATTTATACCAACAGTGCAAGACGGTTCCCTTTTCTCCATACCCTCTGCAGCATTTATTGTACCTAGATTTTTTGACAATGGCCATCCTGACTGGTGGGAGGTGATATCTCATTGTAGATTTGATTTGCATTTCTCTAATGATTAGTGATGTTGAGCATCCTTTCATGTGTTTATTGGCAATCTGTATATCTTCTTTGGAGAAATGTCTATTTAGGTATTCTGCCCATTTTGGGATTGAGTTGTTTTTTTCTTTGATATTGAGCTGCATGAGCTGCTTGTATGGTTTGGAGATGAAGCCTTTGTCAGTTGTTTCATTTGCAAATATTTTCTCCCATTCTAAGGGTTGTCTTTTCATATTGTTTATGGTTTCTTTGCTGTACAAAAGTTTTTAAGTTTCATTAGGTCTCATTTGTTTATTTTTGGTTTTATTTCCATTTCTCTAGGAGGTGGGTCAAGAAAGGATCTTGCTGTGATTTATGTCATCGTGTGTTCTGCCTATGTTTTCCTCTAAGAGTTAGATGGTGTCTAGTCTTACATTTAGGTCTCTAATCCATTTTGAGTTTATTTTTGTGTATGGTGTTAGGGAGTGTTCTAATTTCATTGTTTTACATGTAGCTGTCCAGTTTTCCCAGCACCACTTACTGAAGAGGCTGTCTTTTCTCCATTGTATATTCTTGCCTCCTTTATCAAAGATAATGTTACCATATGTGTGTGGGTTTATCTCTGGGTTTTCTATCCTGGTCCATTGATCTATATTTCTGTTTTGTGCAAGTACCATACTGTCTTGATTACTGTAGCTGTGTAATATAGTCCAAAGTCAGGGTGTCTGATTCCTCCAACTCCGTTTTTCTTTCTCAAGATGGCTTTGGCTATTCGGGGTGTTTTGTTTTTCCATACAAATTGTGAAATGTTTTGTTCTAGTTCTGTGAACAATGCCATTGGTAGTTTGATAGGGATTGCATTGAATCTGTAGATTGCTTTGGGTAGTAGAGTCATTTTCACAATGTTGATTCTTCCTATCCAAGAACATGGTACCACTCTCCACCTGTTTGTATCATCTTTAATTTCTTTCCTCAGGGTCTTATAGTTTTCTGCATACAGGTCTTTTGTCTCCGCAGGTAGGTTTATTCCTAGCTATTTTATTCTTTTTGTTGCAATAGTAAATGGGAATGTTTCCTTAAGTTCTCTTTCATATTTTTCATCATTAGTGCATAGGAATGCAAGAGATTTCTGTGCATTAACTTTGTATCCTGCTACTCTACCAAATTCATTAATTAGCTCTAGTAATTTTCTGATAGCATCTTTAGGCTTCTCTATGGATAGTATCATGTCATCTGCAAACAGTGATGGTTTTACTTCTTCTTTTCCAATTTGTATTTCTTTTATTTCTCTTTCTTCTCTGATTACTGCGAAAACTTCCAAAATTCTATTGAATAATAGTGGTGAGAGTGGGCTACCTTGTCTTGTTCCTGAACTTAGTGGAAATGGTTTCAGTTTTTCCCTATTGAGATCGATGCTGGCTGTGGGTTTGTGAAATATGGCCTATATTATATTGAGGTAAGTTCACTCTATGCCTACTTTCTGGACGGTTTTTTATCAAAACGGGTGTTGAACTTTGTCAAAATCTTTTTCTGCATCTATTGAGATGATCATATGGTTTTTATCCTTCAGTTTGTTAATATGGTGTATCACATTGATTGATTTACATATATTGAAGTATCCTTGCATTCCTGGGATAAACCCCACTTGATCATGGTGTATGATTCCTTTAATGTGCTGTTGGATTGTGTTTGCTAGTATTTGTTGAGGATTTTTGCATCTATGTTTATCAGTGATAGTGGCCTGTAGTTTTCTTTCTTTGTGACATCTTTGTCTGGTTTTGGTATCAGGGTGTTGGTGGCCTCGTAGAATGAGTTTGGGAGTGTTCCTCCCTCTGCTATATTTTGGAAGAGTTTGAGAAGGATAGGTGTTAGCTATTCTCTAAATGTTTGATAGAATTCACCTGTGAAGCCATCCGGTTCTGGACTTTTGTTCATTGGAAGGCTTTTAATCGCAGTTTCAATTGCAATGCTTCCAGCTTGTCTGTTTATATTTTCTATTTCTTCCTGCTTCACTCTCAGAAGGTTGTACTTTTCTAAGAATTTGTCCATTTCTTCCAGGTTGTCCATTTTATTGGCATAGAGTTTCTCTCATCATCCTTTGTTTTCCTGCAGTTTCAGTTGTTCCTACTCCTTTCTAATTTCTAATTCTATTGATTTGAGTCTTCTCCCTTTGTTCCTTGATGAGTCCTGCTAATGGCTTATCAATATTGTTTATCTTCTCAAATAACAAGCTTTTAATTTTATTGATCTTTGCTATCATTTCCTTCATCTCTTTTTCATTTATTTCTGAACTGATCTTTATGATGTATTTTCTTCTGCTAACTTTGGGGGATTTTTGCTCTTCATTCTTTAATTGCTTTAGGTGTAAGGTTAGGTTGTTTATTTGAGATGTTTTTTGTTTCTTGAGGTAGGATTGAATTGCTATAAACTCCCTTTTAGAACGGCTTTTGCTGCATCCCATAGGTTTTGGGTCATCATGTTTTAGTTGTCATTTGTTTCAAGGTACTTTTTGATTTCCTCTTTGATTTCTTCAATGATCTCTTGGTTATTTAGCAGTGTATTTTTTAGCCTCCATGAGTTTGTATTTTTACAGATTTTTTCCTGTAATTGATATCTAGTCTCATAGCATTGTATTTGGAAAAGATACTTGATATGATTTCAATTATCTTATATTTACCAAGGCTTGATTTGTGACCAAGATATGATCTATCCTGGAGAATGTGCCATGAGCACTTGAGAAGAAAGTGTATTCTGTTGTTTTTGGATGGAATGTCCTCTAAATATCAATTAAGTCCATCTTGTTTAGTGTATCATTTAAAGCTTGTGTTTCATATTTATTTTCATTTTGGATGACCTGTCCAGTGGTGAAAGTGGGGTGTTAAAGTCCCCTACTATGAATGTGTTACTGTCAATTTCCCCTTTTATGGCTGTTAGCATTTCCCTCATATATTGAGGTGCTCCTATGTTGGGTGCATAAATATTTACAATTGTTATATTTTCTTCCTGGATTGATCTCTTGATCATTATTTATTGTCCTTCTTTGTCTCTTGTAATAATCTTTATTTTAAAGTCTACTCTGTCTGATATGAGAATTGCTATGACAGCTTTCTTTTGATTTCCATTTGCATGGAATATCTTTTTCCATCCCCTCACTTTCAGTCTGTATGTGTCCCTAGGTCTGAAGTGGGTCACTTGGAGACAAGATATATATGTGTCTTGTTTTTATATCCATTCAGTCAGTCTATATCTTTTGCTTGGAGCATTTAATCAATTTACATTTAAGGTAGTTGATGATATTTGTGTTCCTATTACCATTTTCTTAATTGTTTTGGGTTTGTTATTGTAGGTCTTTCTCTTCTCTTGTGTTTCCTGCCTAGAGGAGTTCCTTTATCATTTGTTATAAAGCTGGTTTGGCGGTGCTGAATTCTCTTAGCTTTTGCTTGTCGGTAAAACTTTTAATTTCTCTGTTGAATCTGAATGAGATCTACTGAAAGATCAGCTGTTAACCTTATGGGGATTCCCTTGTATGTTATTTGTTGTTTTTCCCTTGCTGCTTTTAATGTATTTTCTTTGTATTTAATTTTTGGTAGTTTGATTAAAATTTGTCTTGGCATGTTTCTCCTTGGATTTATCCTGTGTGGGACTCTCTCTGCTTCGTGGACTTGATTGACTATTTCCTTTCCCATATTAGGGAGGTTTTGAAGTATAGTCTCATCAAGTATTTTCTCAGTCCCTTTTTTTTTCTCTTCTTCTCTGGGACCCCTATAATTCGAATGTTGGTGCATTTAATGTTGTCCCAGATGTTTCTGAGACCATCCTCAATTGTTTTCATTCCTTTTTTCTTTATTCTGCTCTGTAGTAGTTATTTCCACTATTTTATCTTACAGGTCACTTATCCGTCCTTATCTGCCTCAGGTATTCTGCTATTGATTCCTTCTAGAGAATTTTTCATTTCATTTATTGTGTTGTTCATCATTGTTTGTTTGCTCTTTAGTTCTTCTAGCTCTTTGTTAAACGTTTCTTGTATTTTCTCCTTTCTATTTCCAAGATTTTGGGTCATCTTTACTATCATTACTCTGAATTCTTTTTCAAAAGGACTGCCTATTTCATCTTCATTTGTTTGGTCTGTTGGGTTTTTACCTTGCTCCTTCATCTGCTTTGTGTTTCTCTGTCTTCTCATTTTACTTAACTTACTGTGTTTGGGACCTCCATTTTGCAGGCTGCAGGTTTGTAGTTCCCGGTGTTCTCTGGTGTCTGCCCCCAGTGGGTAAGGTTGGTTCATGGGTTGTGTAGGCTTCCTGGTGGAGATGACTGGTGCCTGTATTCTGCTGGATCTTGTCTTTCTGGTGGGCATCAGCACATCCGGTGGTGTGCTTTGTGGTATCTGTGAACTTATTATGATTTTAGACAGCCTCTCTGCTAACAGGTAGGGTTGTGTTCCTGTCTTGCTAGATTTTTGGCATAGGGTTTCAAGCACTGTAGCTTGCTGGTTGTTGAGCAAAGCTGGGTCTTAGCTTTGAGATGGAGATCTCTGGGAGAGCTTTCACTGTTTGGTATTATGTGGGGCTGGGAGGTCTCTGGTGGATCAGTGTCCTGAACTTGGCTCTCCCACCTCAGAGATTTAGGCTTGACACCTGGCTGGAGCACCAAGACCCTGTCAGCCACTTGGCTCAGAAGAAAAAATAAATAAATAAATAACTTAATTAATTAATAAAATTAAGTTATTAAAATAAAAATTATTATTAAAAATTTAAAAAATTTAAAATTAATAAAAAAGAAGAAAGAAAGAAGTCAGCAACCAACCAAAAAACGAATCTACCAATGATAACAAGCGCTAAAAACTATGCTAAAAAAAAACAAAAGACGGACAGAACCTTAGGACAAATGGTAAAAGCAAAACTATACAGAAAAAAATCACACAAAGAAGCATAAACACACTCATAAAAAGAGAAAAAGGAAAAATATATATATATATATATAAATTAAGAGAGCAACCAAATCAATAAACAAATCTACCAATGATAATAAGCTCTAAATATTAAACTAACATAAACATAAAGCTAGAAGCAAATTAGATGCAAAAAGCAAACCCCAAGTCTACAGTTGCTCCCAAATTCCACCACCTCAATTTTGGGATGATTTGTTGTTTATTTAGGTATTCCACAGATGCAGCCTGCATTGGGTTGACTGTGGAGATTTAATCCACTGCTCCTGAGCCTGCTGGGAGAGATTTCCTTTTCTCCTCTTTGTTTGCACAGCTCCTGTGGTTCAGCTTTGGATTTGGCCCCGCTTCTGCATGTAGCTCGCCTGAGGGCATCTCTTCTTAGCCAAGACAGGACGGGGTTAAAATAGCAGCTTATTAGGGGGCTCTGGCTCACTCAGGCTGGGGAGAGGTAGGGGTACAGAATGCGGGGCAAGCCTGGGGTGGCAGAGGCCTGCGTGACATTGCACCAGCCTGAGGCGCACCATGTGTTCTCTGGAGGAAGTTGTCCCTGGATCACAGGACACTGGCAGTGGCTGCACAGGCCCCTGTCAGGGAAGGTGTGGAGAGTGACCTGTGCTTACACACAGGCTTCTTGGTGGCTGCGGCAGCAGCCATAGCGTTTCATGCTCACCTCTGATGTCCGCGCTTATAGCAGTGCCTCACGACCGTCTCTTGAGCTCGTTTAGGCGGTGCTCTGAATCCCCTTTACTAGCACACCCCAAAACAATGGTCTCTTAGGCAGCTCCAGACTTTTTCCCGGACTCCCTGCCAGCTAGCTGTGGCGCACTATCCCCCTTCAGGCTGTGTTCATGCAGACAACTCCAGTCGTCTCCCTGAGTTCCAACCTCCGAAGCCCGTGCCTCAGCTCCCAGCCCCCACCTGTCCCGGTGGGTGAGCAGACAAGCCTCTTGGGCTGGTGAGTGTTGGTCGGTACCAATGCTCTGTGCAGGAATCTCTCCGCTTTGCCCTTTTCACCCTTGTTGCTGTGCTCTCCTCTGTGACTCCAAAGCTCCCCCCTCCCCCACTCCCATCTCTGCCAGTGGAGGAGCTTCCTAGTGTGTGGAAACTTTTCCTCCTTCACATCTCCCTCCTAGAGATGCAGGTCCTGTCCCTATTCTTTTGTCTCTGTTTTTCCTTTTGCCCTACCCAGGTACGTGGGGAGTTTCTTGCCTTTTGGGAAGTCTGAGGTCTTCTGCCAGCCTTCAGTAGGTGTTCTGTAGGAATTATTCCACATGTAGATGTATTTCTGACATATTTGTGGGGAGGCAGTAGATGTTCACGTCTTACTCCTCTGCCATCTTGAAGGTCCCCCTACCTTAGGGTTTTTAAAAATAACTTTGGACAGTAACTTGCCAGAGTTTAATCTTTGGGCTTAATGTTTCCATAAAATTTTATAATGAGAGGTCGTTTCTCTTAAAATTTGTGGCATCTCTATGTTGATAGCAGTTTATTATTGAAATGTCTTTATGATGTCCTTTGATCTTTTTGCACAGCTTCTCAGTTGACATCTTGAGCAGTGTGTCTGGACATAATTTGAGTGGGACATGGAACATGGTTTAAACTTTTGGCTTGCCATTAATGCAATGGATGCACCACTCTTTTGAATGTCAGAGCCATCTGCTTCCAAAAAATACACAGTCTACCTGTGATCCCAGGTGGATACATAAATAATTGGTCAGTGATTTGCTTCCTTATAGAGATGCCCACTAGCATCTTACTCCATTTATCTGTGCCTTACTTCATCCTTTTGTCCCAGACAGCAAGGGTCATTTAATCTGAGTTGGAAGGATAAATAGGACCTGGCTCACCAGTCTCTTTCCCCTCTTTGTTCTTGTCTGTGAGTTTCACTAAGGGAGGATAGATTTCCTACATTTTGTTCCTTCGTACCACAAATGTTTTTAGCTAATGCTCAGCCCTCCTCCAGCAGTGAAGCCTCACTTTTCCAGTGCTACCAGTGGTGAGATGAGTAATTCCGTCTCAGTGTGGTGTTTGGCTTAATAAATTTGACTTGCCCACCAATATGTCACATTCTTCAATATCAGCATTATTAATAATAAAAGTAATAATTTTCTTTCTTATCTGTGCTACTCTTTTCTATTAATTTTTCAATTGGTTCAGAACTCCAAGGGGGTAGGCTTAAATCTCCAAAGCTTTTTAATCATTAAAAAAAAGCTATTGTTTTAAAAATTTTTCCTAGTGCTCTTTAATTTCTGTAGAATATTTTTTATTTATAGCCTTCATTTATTTAAATAATATAATGTATTTTCTATTTGAATCTATGAGTGCTTTTATTTTTTTTTGAGACTTCCGTTGGCACCATTTTCTCTTCCTTTTGAGTTGTTTTCCCCCATTTTATTTGTTTTAACTACGGCTTTTTATAATAGAGGTTTTTCTGAAGTGCATGATAATTCTTAGTTCTCTGCTTATGTTTAGGAACAAGTCACTAAAAACTGATTGGAAATACAGAGGCTGCTTTAATACTTGTGAGTTTATGTGGTGATTAGGTAGCTAATCAAGTCTCAGATGCCTGTATCTATAGATATTTTCTCTTGCGTCAATTATTTCCAAACTCTGAGTTTATAAATCTGAATGCCAACTCTTGGGATCCTAAATGGGATAGAATGTGTTTTGTCATTTAAAGTACAGACTTTCATTCATAAGACTAGTGTCTAATATCTGTCCTGCACTGGCCTATTGTTTCCAATTTCACAGCTTCTAGGATTCTTTCTCTCAGAAATAAGTCTTTAGTCCCCAACTGACCTCTTTCTGTGATCTAAATGGACAGTGTAATTCTGTTATCATCTATCCCATTCCTTTGTCCTTTTATATCATTTTTTAATGTTTTAAATTTACTTTTAAAGTGAAAATGGGAAAAAAAATTTGTTCAAACTCCCATGTTTAATTCAAAATGTCCTTTGCTTATTAACAAATACTTCTGAAAGTCAATGATGGTGGCTATCAAATGAAATGAGATAATTTACAGCTTTTTTATAACAATTTACTTACATATCAGAAACACTCTCTAGGCAGTAGAAAGTTAAGAAATGCTCTGTCATTGGCACCATCTCCCAGATAAGAAAAAAATATCTATTTCCAGAAAATTTTCCTAAAGGTTAAACTCCTTCACAATACACAGTTCTGTACACATATTTTGGGAACTTTTCAGCACTCCTACTAGACTAATTTGTCTACTCATGGGATACTCTTTTCTTACCCTATGAGGATAATTACCTCAAACTATCTCTAGCTCTTGCTCAGTTTTATATTTTTCTTGATTAGAAAATTTCTAAGAGGATAATACTTTTATTATCCTCTAAGAGGATAAAATTTCTAAGAGGATAATACAACAAAACCTCTATGTGTACAAAAACTTGGCACATAGTAAACAATAATAAAGTGTTGAATAAATAATCTGTGTCTCTTCCATCTTCACCAATTCATCCTTAAAAAAATCTTAATTATAAATATAATTGGAAAGCTTAAGCCTATGCACAATATATAACCTAAAAATTAAATTAGTTAATCCGGGTATGCTACCTCAATTAAGTTTTTTTTGGAGTTTCATGGAAAAGAGGAATAAAGTAATAATCTAAGAAGTTTAAGTAAATTAAAATATTTGTGCTTCATTCATATTTTGTTTCCTCCACTGTTCTGGATGCTGAGCTCATCTGTGCCTTTTGGAAAGAGTGCAGTCAAGAATGGAAGCTGTAATAAAAGAGAATTGAGAGGCTTCAAGCAAATTTGGTTACACATGAATTTTGCTTACATGCATGTGGGTTGCAGCAACCAGGGTATTCTTGAGATTCATCCTGGCATTGTTTTTGGAATGTTATACAAAGCTCATTCCTTGTGTCTATAGGCATATAATTTCTGAATTTCACCCCAAAAGACATGATCTCACATCTGTATTCTTAACCTACAGAATGAATTTGAACATTTATATTTACATATAAATATATATTTTATATAGTTGACATCACTTTTAGTTACTTTAGAACTTCTTAAGAATAACTTAGATGTGAAAGAAAACAGTCACAAAAGACAAAATATTGCATGACTTCTTTCACATGAAATGTCCAAAATTGGCAAGATCACTGAGACAGAAAGTAAATTAGTGGCTGCCTACATAGTAGGAGAATGAAAATGGAAGGGATAAGATTGACTGCTAATGAGTATGTGTTTCTTTTCAAAATGACAGAAATGTTATAAAATTAGATTGTGGTGCTAGTTGTTCAACTCTGTGAATAGACAAATAATCACTGAATTGTACACTATAAATGAGTGAACTTTATGGTACATGAATTATATCTCAATAAAGATGTTTAAAGAAAGAGTGAGTCACAGCTGAGAGTTCCAATTATATTACATTTGTGTTTCCATTAATGTGAGGAATAATTGCTACTGTGGGGTTTGTTTTTCCTTTACACCTTGATTTCATGCTGCCATTAATTTAAATGAATTCTGTAATGTATAATACTGCCAAACATGTAATTTCTATTTCTAAACCTCCAATTTTTCTTAAAACATACATAAGTCAATTGGTCCTAAAATTTATTTAAATGATTAAAAATGAAGATTATGTGAAATAATAACTAAGACTTTTTTGCTTTACTTTTTCAATGTAATATTTAATTACAAAAGTTTTATTCTTTGCCACATATCAGGAAAAGTATAAAGCATGGGTTTAACACAGATTATGTACCATATATTATCATATGTTTTTTTTTTACATCTTTATTGGAGTATAATTGCTTCACAATGCTGTGTTAGTGTCTGCTGTACAACAAAGTGAATCAGCCATATACATTCATATATTCCCATATCCCCTCCCTCTTGCACCTCCCTCCCACCCTCACTATCCCACCCCTCTAGGTCATCGCAAATCACCAAGTTAATCTCCCTGTGCTATGCCCCTGTTTCCCACAAGCTGTCTATTTTACATTGGTAGTGTACATATGCCGATGTTATTCTTACTTTGCCCAGCTTCCCCCTCCCCACCACTGACCACAAGCCCATTCTCTATGTCTGTCTTTATCCCTGCCCAGCCACTAGGTTCATCAGTACCTTATTTATTTTACTTTTTTTTAGATTCCATATATATGAGTTGGCATAGGTATTTGTTATTCTCCTTCTGACTTACTTCACTCTGTATGACAGACTCTAAGTCCCTCCACCTCACTACAAATAACTCAATTTCGTTTCTTTTTATGGGTAATATTCCATTATATATATGTGCCACATCTTCTATATCCATTCATCTGTCGATGGACATTTAGGTTGCTTCCACGTCCTGGCTATTGTAAATAGTTCTGCAGTGAACATGGTGGTACATGTCTCTTTTTGAATTATGGTTTTCTCAGGGTATATGCCCAGTAGTGGGATGGCTGGGTCATATGGTAGTTCCATTTTAATTTTTTTAAGGAGCCTCCATACTGTTCTCCATAATGGTTGTATCAATTTACATTCCCACTAGCAGTGCAGGAGGGTTCCCTTTTCACCACACCTTTTCCAGCATTTATTGTTTCTACATTTTTTGATAATGGCTATTCTGAGTGGTGTGAGGTGATACCTCATTGTACTTTTGATTTGTATTTCTCTAATAATTAGTGATGTTGAGCATATTTTCACGTGCCTCTTGGCCATCTGTATTCTTCTTTAGTGAAATGTCGGTTTAGGTCTTCTGCCTATTTTTTAACTGGATTTTTTTTTTTTTTTTTGATATTCAACTTCATGACCTGTTTGTATATTTTGGAGATTAATCTTTTGTCTGTTGTTTCATTTGCAAATATTTTCTCCCATTCTGATGGTTGTCTTTTCATGTTGTTTATTGTTTCCTTTGCTGTGCAAAAGCTTTTAAGTTTAATTAGGTCTCATATGTTTATTTTTGTTTTTATTTTCATTACTCTAGGAGATGGGTCAAAAAAGATATTGCTGTGGTTTATGTCAAAGAGTGTTTCCCCTAAGAGTTTTATGGTGTCTGGTCTTATATTTAGGTCTTTAATCCATTTGGAGTTTATTTTTGTGTATGGTGTTAGGGAGTATTCTAATTTCATTGTTTTACATGTAGCTGGGCAGTTTTCCCAGCACCACTTATTGAAGAAGCTGTCTTTTCTCCATTGTATGTTCTTGCCTCTTTTAACAAAGATAAGGTGACCACATGTCCGTGGGTTTATCTCTGGACTTTCTATCCTGTACCACTGATCTATATTTCTATATAGATCTATATTTTTGTTCCAGTACCATACAGTCTTGATTACTATAGCTTTGTAGTAAAGTTTGAAGTTGGGGAGCCTGATTCCTCCAGCTACATTTTTCTTTCTGAAGATTGCTTTGGCTATTTGGGGTCTTTTGTGTTTCCATATGAATTGTAAATTTTTTTGTCCTAATTCTGTGAAGAATGCCATTGGTAATTTGATAGGGATTGCATTGAATCTGTAGATTGTTTTGTTAGTATAGTCATTTTCCCAACATTGATTCTTCCAATCCAAGAATGTGGTATATTTCTCCATCTGTTTATGTCATCTTTGATTTCCTTCATCACTGTTTTATAGTTTTCTGAGTACAAGTCTTTTGCCTCCTTAGGTAGGTTTATTCCTATGTATTTTATTCTTTTTTTGCAATGGTAAACCGGATTGTTTCCTTAATTTCTCTTTCTGATTTCTCATTGTTACTTTATAGGGATGCAAGAGATTTCTGTGCATTAATAATGTATCCTGTAACCTTACCAAATTCATTAATTAGTTCTAATAGCTTTCTGGTGGCATCTTTAGGATTTTCTATGTATAGTATCATGTCATCTGCAAACAGTGATAATTTTACTTCTTCTTTTCCAATTTGGATTCTTTTTATTTCCTTTTCTTCTCTGATTGCCATGGCTAGGACTTCCAAAACTATGTTGAGTTAGAGTGGTTAGGGTAGACATCCTTGTCTTGCTCCTGATCTTAGTGGAAATACTTTCAGTTTTTCACCATTGAGTATGATGTTTGTTGTGGGTTTGTCATATATGGCCTTTATTATGTTGAGGTAAGTTCCCTCTATGCCCATTTTCTGGAGAGTTTTTTGTCATAAATGGGTATTGAATTTTGTCAAAAGCCTTTCTGCATCTATTGAGATGTCCATGTGGTTTTTATTCCTTAATTTGTTAATATGGTGTATCACATTGATTGATTTGCATATATTGAAGAATCTTTGCATCCCTGGGATAAATTCCACTTGATCATGGTCTATGATCCTTTTAATATGCTGTTCAATTCTGTCTGCTAGTATTTTGTTCAGGATTTTTGCATCTATGTTCATCAGTGATATTGGTCTATAATTTTCTTTTTTTGTGATATCTTTTTCTGGTTTTGGTATAAGGATGATGGTGGCTTCATAGAATGAATTTGGGAGAGATCTTCCCTCTGCAGTGTTTTGGAAGAGTTTTAGAAGGATCAGTGTTAGCTCTTCTCTAAATATTTGATAGAATTCACCTGTGAAACCATCTGGTCCTGAATATATATATATATATATATATATATATATATATATATATATATATATATATATATATAAACATCTTTATTGAAGTATAATCACTTTACAATGGTGTGATAGTTTCTGATTTATAACAAAGTGAATCAGCTATATATATACATATATCCCCATACCCCCTCCCTGTTGTGTCTCCCTTCCATTCTCCCTATCCCACCTCTCTGGGTAGTCACAAAACACTGAGCTGATCTCCCTGTGCTATGCTGCTGTTCCCTACTAGCTACCTATTTTACATTTGGTAGTGTATATATGTCCATGCCACTCTCTCACTTAGTCCCATTTTACCCTTCCCCCTCACTGTGTCCTCAAGTCCATTCTCTATGTCTGCGTCTTTATGTCTGTCCTTCCCCTAGGGTCTTCAGAACGATTTTTTTTTTTTTTTTTAGATTCAATATATGTCTTAGCATATGGCATTTGTTTTTCTCTTTCTGACTTACTTCACTTTGTATGACACTCTCTATGTCTATCTACCTCACTACAAATAACTCAATTTCTGTTGGAATATATATTTTTTTCAGTACGCAGGCCTCTCACTGTTGTGGCCTCTCCCATTGCGGAGCACAGGCTCTGGACGTGCAGGCTCAGCAGCCATGACTCACGGGCCCAGCCACTCCATGGCATGTGAGATCTTCCTGGACCGGGGCACGAACCTGTGTCCCCTGCATCGGCAGGCAGACTCTCAACCACTGCGGCACCAGGGAAGCCCTCTGTTGGAATATTTTAATTTACAGCTTCAATATCATTACTTGTGGTAGGTTTGTTTATATTTTCTAATTCTTCCTAGTTCTGTCTTGGAAAATTGTATCTTTCCAAGAATTTGTCCATTTCTTCCCAGTTGTCCATTTTATTGACATATAGTTGTTTGTAGTAATCTCTTTTAATCCTTTATATTTCTGCAGTGTCAGTTGTGATTTCTTTTTCATTTTTAATTTTATTGATTTGCATCCTCTCCCTTCTTTTCTTGATGAGTTTGGCTAAAGGTTTATCAATTATGTTTATCTTCTCACAGAACCAGATTTTAGTTTTATTGATCTTTGCTATTGTTTCCTTCATTCCTATTTCATTTAGTTCTGCTCTGATCTTTCTGATTTCTTTCCTTCTACTGACTTTGGGTTTTCCTTGTTCTTTCTCTAGTTGCTTTAGGTGTAAGGTTAAGTTGTTTATTTGAGGTGTTTCTTGTTTCTTGAGGTGAGATTGAATTGCTCTAAACTTTCCTCTTAGAACTGCGTTTGCTGCATCCCATAGGTTTTGGGTCATCGTGCTTTCATTGTCATTTGTTTCTATATATTTTTTAATTTCTTCTTTGATTTCTTCAGTGATCTCTTGGTTATTTAGTAGCATACTGTTTAGCCTCTATGTATTTGTGTTTTTTACAGTTTTGTTCCTGTAATTGATTTCCAATCTCATAGCGTTGTGGTCAGAAAAGATGCTTGATATGATTTCAATTTTCTTAAATTTTCTGAGGTTTGATTTGTGACCCAAGATGTGATCTATCCTGCACATGGAGAATATTCCATGTGCATTTGAAAGAAAGTGTATTCTGCCACTTTCGGGTGGAATGTTCTATAAATATCAATTCAATCTGTCTGGTCTATTGTGTCATTTATAGTTTGTGTTTTTTTATTTTCTGTTTGGATGATCTGTCCCTTGGTGTAAGTCGGGTGTTAAAAAGTCCCCTACTATTATTGTGTTACTGTTGATTTCCCCTTTTATGGCTCTTAGCATTTGCCTTATGTATTTAGGGGCTCTTATGTTGGTTGCATAAATATTTATAACTGTTATATCTTCTTCTTAGATTGATCCCTTGATCATTATGTAGTGTCCTTCCTTATCTCTTGAAATAGTCTTTATTTTAAAGTCCATTTTATCTGATATAAGTATTGGTACTCCAGCTTTCTTTTGATTTCTATTTGTATGGAGTATCTTTTCCATCCCTTCACTTTCAGTCTGTATGTGTCCCTAGGTCTGAAGTGGGTCTCTTGTTGACAGTTTATATATGGGTCTGGATTTTGTAAGCATTCAGCCAGTCTGTGTCTTTGGGTTGGAGCATGTAATCCATTTCATTCAAGGTTATTATTGATGTGTATGTTCCTATTACTGTTTTCTTAATTGTTTTGGGTTTGTTTTTGTGGCTCTTTTTCTTCTACTGTGTTTCCAACCTAGAGAAATTTCTTTAGCTTTCCTTGTAAAGCTGGTTTGGAGGTGCTGAATTCTCTTAGCTTTTGCTTGTCTGAAAAGCTTTTGATTTCTCTGTCGAATCTGAATGAGATCCTTGCTGGGTAGAGTAATCTTCGTCATAGGTTTTCCTCTGTCATCTCTTTAAGTATATCCTGTCACTCCTTTCTGGCCTTCAGAGTCTCTGCTGAAGAATCAGCTGATAACCTTATAGGGTTTCCTTTGTATATTATTTTTTGTTTTACCCTTGCTGCTTTTATTATTTTTTCTTTGAATTTAATTTTTGTTAGTTTGACTAATATATGTCTTGGTGTGTTTTTCCTAGGGTTTATCCTGTATGGGGCTCTCTGTGCTTCCTGGATTTGTGTGACTATTTCCTTTTCCATGTTAGGGAAGATTTCCACTATAATCTCTTCAAATATTTTCTTGCGTCCTTTCTCTCTCTCTTCTCCTTCTGGGATCCCTATAATTTGAATGTTGGTGCATTTAGTTTTGTCCCAGAGGTCTCTGAGATTGCCTTCAATTATTTTCATTCTTTTTTCTTTATCTGTTCCTCAGTATTTTCACCATTTTGTCTTCCAGCTCACTTATTCATTCTTCTACCTCCATTATTCAGTTATTGATTTATTCTACTGTATTTTTCATTTAAGTAATTGTCTTGTTCATCTTTGTTTGTCTGTTCTTTAGTTCTTCTAGATCTTTGTTAAACATTTCTTGTATTTTCTCAATCTGTGCTTCCATTCTATATCCAAGATCCTGGATCATCTTTACTATCATTACTCTAAATTCTTTCTCAGGTAGATTGCCTATTTCCCCTTCATTTATTTGGTCCTGTAGGATTTTACCTTGCTCCTTCATCTGTGACTTATATTTTTGCCCTCTCATTTTTTTTTTTTTTAATGAGTGGGATTACGTTCCTGTCTTACTAGTTGTTTGGCCTGAGACTTCCAACACTGGAGTTAGTAGGCTGTGGGTAAAGCTGGGTCTTGGTGCCAAGATGAGGACCTCTGGGAGACCTCACTCTAATGAATATTCCCTGGCGTTGGAGGTTCTTTGTTAGCCCAGTGGTTCAGACTCGGAGCTCCCACCGCAGGAGCTTCGGCCTGACCCTCGGCTCATGAACCAAGATCCTGCAAGCTGCACGAACCAAGATCCTGCAGGCTGCACAACATGGCAAAAAACAAAAAGAGAACAATAAAAAAGTAAAAAGTATAATAATATTAGACTAGGAAACTAACAGATATGTTAAATATAAAAAATATAAATATAGATGAAACAACAACCGGAAGGTAAAACAGAATCACAATAGTAAAAAAAAAAAAAGGTGGAAAAGACCTTGGCTGTAGAGGGCAGGGCCTAAGCAGGGGCAGGGTTTGGGTGGTGGGCAGAGCCTATGCTTAGGACCCACAGGGCTGGAAAAGGCCCTGAGGGTGTGGGGAGGTGGGGCTTAGGCTCAACTGAATAGAAGGAGTCCAGGTGTGCCTCCTGCCTCTGATCACAGGGAGTGGGGGACCCCAGCTGGGAGCCCATCAAGCTGCCTGGACCTGAGTGGGAATGGCAAACATCCTTCTCTGGGCCTCTGGGGGTGTAGGATGTGGTCCAAGAACCAGGCAAACTTCCCCAGCTGATTGGATTGGGGATATGCTGGGCATGCTCCCACCTGATCCAAGCCCCTGAGCATCCCTCCAGGCATGGAAACCCCTTCCCCCTCTCAGCTACCCCTCAGGGACTCTGGTCCTGTCTGGCCTCCACTTCTTCTCCCTCCTCAGTCCCCCCACGTCCTACCAGTTCGTTTGGGGCTTCCTCCCGTCTCCTTGGTTGTCAAGGTCCCCCACCAGCATCTGGCAGGTGCCCTAGTTGAGGGGAGATGCAAACTTCACGTCTTCCCACACTGCCATCTTGACTCCACCCCCACCATATGTTATCTTAACTTATCAGAATATTGACTCCTTAAGGCAGAACTTTGTCTTTGCTCATTGGTATATTGCAAACATATATTACAGTCTATCACAAAATAAACTCTAAATATGTATATATTAACTGACTATTTACTGAATGACTATTTTGTTCTTTATAGCAGTTATTGCTATTACTTTCCTGAAGCAACTGGAGAGATAACTGTATTTGATTTTTCCAAGGCATTTCAGGTTTATTTTGTTGCATTTGGAATTAGATGATTCATTTTTAGTAAACAGCTTATTAAAATTAAATAGTGTTAGGAATGTTTTATAGAGTTTTAGAAAGATCAGATGCAAGGAGTAACATTTATATTTAGAAGTAATGAGTAATACCCATAGTCATACAAATCTCCACTTCCCAAGCCCCCACTCCAGGGAAAGAAACATTATTTGAATTTCTCTTTCTGGTCCTTCCATCTTTCTTATTATATTAAGATATAAGAAAAAAGGAGAGTGTCAAAGTCAGGATACTTATTTCGTGGAGAAAGGAAGAAGAGATGATAAATTCTCCATTTTAGTACCTATTTTTGGCACTGAGGTAAAATTTGCTGATGGTAATGATTGACGCTTGGGATTAATTGGGGAAGGGATTGACTTTGCCATGAGGAATACAAAGCAATCTTAGGCAGAGTGCAAAAATACTTTCCCATTCACAGGTTTGTCAACTACAAAGTCAAAGTATACTTCTGTTTCCTATTTTATCAGCCTTTGAGATTTTACAATAAAGCAAGCACTGGAGTTGCCAAAAGTTAAAAGACATTTGTTGCTTACATCTTAGAAACCAAAGGCAGTAGTTTTCCTCACTTCTTGAGTCTTTCTCAGCCCTGATCACAATGGCACCACTGAATCCAGTTTTCACAGTGAAGAGAAGCCAGTACACATTTTAAATGTTGTATTTTATTCTTCAATGCCAGATGCCAGTCAGTGATTCTTCAATATTGCTTTCTATTTTCTTTTCGTTTGTTTTTTCCCTGTCTGGCTGCATACTGTTCACATCCTTAGTATAATTTTCATAATTAACATTACTCATTACATGCAGTGAGTGAGAATGCATGCATAGTTTAAAAGATATATTCCCCATATAAACCTTAACAAAATTCCTTATCTCTGCTACTCCCGCCAACTTCTGGAGCCTTACAGATGTCATAAATAGTGGATTTTTTTTCTTTTTTCATGTTAAATATTTTCTCTCTATTTTATTCCCATCCATAATATTGTGATGTTCATGAAATAATCAGATATCTGTATTTTACTTTCACACTGATGTTTTAATATTTCTATAAAATGTACCTACAATTTATCATAATCAGATATTCAGTAAATCCTCCAGTGTCTTTAATTTCTCTTTCATTATTTTGTCAGTACACAGTAAGACACAGGCTACACTGGAACTACAGGGAACACAAATATCTAAAGTATAAACAAATACATACAGTTAAATAGTCTTTGCAAAGATGACATTCTATGGATTTACAAAAAATCATTTCTTTTTATTCTAAAACCAATAATTTTATAGTGTTATTTTTACTATAAAAATATTTTGTCTCTTAAAGTTCCAGTACATACAAAAATATGGCTTCTCGATTTGAGGTGGGGAAGGGTGTCCCTATAATACTCCCCAGAGGTCTATTCCCTTTTGCTTTCTCTTTCCTGGAGGCACTTATTGGAAAAAGAAGATGGAAAATATTACTTTGGGGGGCAAAACAAATATTTGTTTCTGTACATCTATGACAGTTTTTGTTCAAGACAATCTTTTCAAGGGTATTTTTTAATAGCAAAACACTTGGAAGATAAAGCCTTGTTTGCAACGCAAAAACTCTTGTAAGACAGAGGGCCAGAGGGCAGAATTATTTCCTAAGATAATAAGGACAATGTATCTCTCTGGGTCACAGGTTAGGTAGGTTTGCTTGTAGTCCCCTTTATAAAATTGGGGGTTTCCTATGTTTGGAGTCTCTCAGCTATGACACCAGCTCACTGAGTGCAGCATCTACCTGTGCTTACTTCTGTACCTTTTTCTTGGGATTTGTCAGACAAGGGGAACCAAAGCAAATATGAAGCTGATACTGACACAGGAGACTCATGTCTTCTGCCAGTATCTATATAATTGTGATAGCCTAACATTAGCTTGTAAGTAGGACAAAGTCTCAGATATTTTGTGACAATTTTGGAGACAATTGGAGGATGGGTTACCAACAGAGACATGGCTTTCTAAAAGAAGAAAGTAAAAGGATCTTATGTGGCCAGGTTAAGGGACATGAGAATAATTTCCAGGAGTAGTAGCAAATGTTCTCAAGTTGTAGGCAAGAAGTGGTAGGGTGCAGTTAAGGGCAATCCCTCAACTTTTAATTGATGGAGAGTGGGAAGTAAGCTTGAAACAAGCTACACAAATGAGTCTTTTGCTTGTTGTTTACTCCTCTAGGCAGGAAGTGGATGAGTCAAGGAGTCCCAAAGCTGGTACACAAGGCTTTGAGTAAACTGAAAACAGTGGAAATTTGATTGAGTCATCTGTCTGCTTGACATGGAAAGTAACTGTGACTTACTGGCAGAAAGCTGTTTTCTCTCTTCTTGTCCCCTCTCAGCTGCTTTGAGAAAAGAGGCTGAGTATTCTGTGGATATAATTTGGGAAAATAATTTGGGGGGAAGGAGAGATGCAAACTTTTTGGCTCTGTTAGATGCAGGTGCCCAAATCTCCATCCTACCCAGACTTGTATGAGGAGGAGACTTCTGGATTCAACTGTTGGGATTCAGCAAGGTTCACTGTGGGAAAAGAAAGCTAACATGACCTTATGTGGGACCCTTTAGGCTAATTAATTGCACTGTTTTTGTTACTTCTACACCTGCATGTATGGTAGGAATTGATGGGTTACTTGAACTTCCCCATGCCACAAGTGCCAGACAATCAGCTTGATCAAGGAAGAGCTGTAAGTAGAGAGAGACTAGGGAGACAAACTTCCATAGTGTTTACCACCAGTGGGTGGGGCATAATTTAGCATGAGATCCTTTGTCATCTTATGTCCATTGCTTTCCTTATACAGATGATGTCTGTATATGGTAGGTCAAAAGCAGGAGTCTCAATTGTCCTGTTATCGTATCTCTGTCAACAAGGTAGCTGATAAAATCTATTCTTGGGCTTCCCTGCTGGCGCAGTGGTTGAGAGTCTGCCTGCCGATGCAGGGTACACGGGTTCGTGCCCCGGTCTGGGAAGATCCCACATGCCATGGAGCGGCTGGGCCCGTGAGCCATGGCCGCTGAGCCTGTGCGTCCGGAGCCTGTGCTCTGCAACGGGAGAGGCCACAACAGTGAGAGGTCCGCGTACTGCAAAAAAACAAACAAAAAAACAAAGAAAAACTATTCTTTGATAAGTGCCAAAAGTGTTTTTGGACTATGTGGGGAGATTCATGATTATCCGTCTGGAAGTCAAGGAAAAAGTGCTGTCTCTTCAGACCCCTGCCACCAAAAAGAAGACCTAGCCCCTTGTTGGCCATTTTGGGCAAAAAGAATAGTCTCTGTGACTGATGATTTTGTTGATTGGAACCTCTGGAAAAGGGAGATAGTCTCTACCCAGAGGTGCTCCTTGGAGGTTTGAACTTAAAGTCCCCCTGATACAACTTCCAAGTACACCTCTTTGGAGAAGTAGCTATTAGCCTGCTACTGGGCTCTTGTTGAAAATAAATGCCTCACCCATAGAGGCCATATGACACTCTGGTCTGATATCTACATTTTGTTGTGGGTCTACAGGGACCCAGTGATTATCACGGTATGAAGGGCCCCAAAATGGAAGTGGTATATTAAAAAACACAGCTACTGGCCCCAGTTGCATCTTGGCTTTACATGAAAAGCTAGCAGTTATAGCTTGGTTGTACAGAGCCTTTCTGTCCCACTCCACCTCTTGAAGCAAAGCTACTGTCACCAGGGTGTTTGATTCATAGAGGTTCCCCTAGATGCCTAGGCCTGGTTCACTGACAGTTCAGCTAAAAAAAAACCAGATGGGGCTTCCCTTGTGGTGCAGTGGTTGAGAATCTACCTGCCAATGCAGGGGATATGGGATTGATCCCTGGTCCTGGATGATCCCACGTGCTGTGGAGCAACTAAGCCCGTGCACCACAACTACTGAGTCTGCGCTCTAGAGCACAAGAACCACAACTACTGAGCCTGCATGCCACAACTACTGAAGCCCACTCACCTAGAGCCCGTGCTCCACAGCAAGAGAAGCCACCACAATGAGAAGCCCGCACACTGTAACAAAGAGTAACCCCCACTCGCCTCAACTAGAGAAAGCCCACACGCAGCAACAAAGATCCAAGAGAGTCAAAAATAAGTAAATAATATAAACAAATTTATTAAAAGAAAGAAACCAAATGTCTCCTAGTATACTGCAGCTATTTAGCCTAATTCCCAGCTCTAAAGATCCTACACCAGACAAGGTCATTCTGTTTAGAAGTAAGAACTCTGACTGTTGCTCTTTTGCTTATGACCTAGATGTTTGGTCCATCATGTGGAAAACTACTAGATTAAAAGTCACCCCTCTTTGGGGTCATCAGCTGTGGAAACAGATTACAGTTGCTGGTTGAACTATCTGAGTCATTCACATAGATTCCCATGAAGAAAAAGGGCCCATTTTCTGATAAGATCCACTGTAATCAAACAATTGATTGAGTCTGACTCTGATAATAATAACAATAATACCTATTTCGTAGGGTTATTTGAGGGTCAAATGGGATTATATGCATTACAAAATTTGAAAAGTTCCTGGAATATTGTTAGTCCATATAAGTGTTAGTTATTCTTAATATTATCATTAGATTTCTTGTCATAGATGCTTCTGTATTTTCTTCCTCAGCATTGATGGAAATCATGAAGCAATGAACTTTATTTCTTGTTCTAAAATGTAACCTCATTTGCAAGTTGTAGCTCATCAAAATAGTGGGTACTGCTATATTTCTGCCAGTGTAGGCTCTACTTAAAGTAAAGGAAATTGTGGGTTCCCTCCTTATTGCTTTTCTTCCATTGAGCCTTATTTGCACTATATCTCAAATTCCTCCAGATTTGATGCATGTAGATTACTTGATTTTTTTCAAGCACTCTTGTAGATTTCTTCTGTATGAAATTATTGCTTTCACAATTTTAGGCCAATTCTGGAAGAAGACTGTTTCTTTTAACTTTTACGTTCAAACTATTATTACTAAAGAAGTGATATCTTAATTTCTCTGCAGATTTTATATCAGGGATATTATTAATTATGAAAAGTGTAGGTGTCATTAAAAGATGGTATTGTACAGAAAGTACAAATGGACATATTTAAAATATATTACTTTTTAATAGAAAATATACAGAAACATCTGCACAGATATGGCTGTACAAAGCAAGAGATATCACAATATATTTCCATTTGGAGGAGGTATCACCTGGGTTTACTGAGTCCTTGTAGAGACGGAAAGCTGCCACTGACATCTCCTGAAAGTAGCAATAATTTTAACAGGCCTAAGATCCAACTTCTCAACCATTCTCTGGGATAAGGGAGGTTTCCTGAATGTTGCCACTCAGTTAAGTGCTTCCTAGGAACAAAAAGCAGTGAGATTGCATGAGCTGGGGGTTAATATGTAGCAATCTAGAATTTTAAGCTAGAATCATTTCATAGGAAGCCCAGAGTCCTATCACCCAGCAGGAATTATTGGTTGTAGCACACAGAAAGGTAATAATCATATTAGAAATGCTAGTTTTTATTTCAGCTTCATTAAAACCTGAGTCATTTAACAAAGAACTCAAAATTTTAAAACAAAAGTGCTTTGTTTCAAAGCATAATTCAAACTATGTATTTTAGCTTCTAAAGCACACTATAGTAATTTGTTTTCTGGAAATTAAAAAATCATTGAATTGACTAATGTCTGTATAGCATGCATCTATAAAAGGTATATTTAAAAATAGAGGTTGTACTTACTTTTCAGACCAAAATGGAATGATAGGAATTGGATTTATTTTTCTAGTTAAAACAAATAAAAAGCAGACAAAATATTTAAAAAAATAATAATGGTTTTCAAGACATTGGACATCAGGCAATAAATCTTAATTATCCTTAAGAGAAAAGAAACAAATGAGGTGAATCTTGTAATTAGCCTAACTTCATGTCTGGAGAGAGTTTCTAGGCCACAATGCCAAGAAAGGTAATCCTTGTGGAGTCTGGCAGTCTCCCTGTATTTAGGAACCAGAGCTGGGATGCTGGAAAGAATAAGCAGGCTACGATTTACAGTGCAGAATACTGGAGAGGAGATAGCTAAATCAAGGGACAGCTCTAGGGATCAACAGAGGGTCCCCCACAGGTTTTCAGATGAGTGATGACTAATGAATGCAAGGGAGGAAATTACCCAGGACCAGAGAAAGAACCACCTGAAAGAATTATAACAGTGACAAGAACTCAAACGGAATAGAAAAATCCCATAATTCATGGGGTATTAGGAAGAGTACTCAGAATCTAGCTATCTATCCTCAAAAGGATCAGAATGCCCCCAGGAAACTTAACTTCACCCAGATTATAGCTCAAGAATATTTTTCAGAATAAAAATATCCATCACTTAACAAAATAAAAATCAGTAGCTGGCATTCAATCAAAAATTCCTAGGTGTGCAAGAGGAAGGAAATATTTATGATCCACAATGAGGAGAAAACCTGTCAACTGAAGCAAACTAAAAAAATGTTACTGATGTTAAAAATATAGATAAGAATCTTATGAGTTATTATAATTGTATACTATATATTGAAGAAGACAAAAGATTGTACATATTAAGTAGACTATGGGAGAGATAAGAAAGTTTCAAAATAGAGTTCTAGAGATGAGAATTCTAAGGTCTGAGATGAAAAAATTAGACTAGATGAGACTAACATCAGAATAGACACTGCATAATGAAGATGAAAGAAATTGAAGAAATAAATATTAATAGAAATTATCAAAAAGAAAATGAACACAACAATGGTGAACTGGGGGGCAACTTCAAGTGGTCTAATCCACAAGTAATTGGAGTCCTTGAAAGATAGAAGAGGAAGGAACAACATCAACAAAAATAATCCTCAGTAAATAATGGTCAAATTTCTAAATTTTATGAAAATTATAAACTCACATATATCAAAAGTTCAATGAACCTCAAGCTCAAGAAACATGAGATAAACTCCACCAAGTTACATTATAAACAATTCACTAAGAACCATATAAATAGAGAAACTTAAAACTGGGGAAAAAGACACATTACTTATGAGGAATAGATATCAGAGTAATAGCAGGTTACTCACTGGCAGCATACAGGCTGGAAAATAGTTTGGCGATATCTTATAAGTACTTAGGAAAAAGAACAGTCACCTCTGAATGGCATACCCGGTGAAAATATTTTCAATATTGAAAGCAAAAATAATGTCACTTTTAAACATAAAATAAAAGAATGAATTTATGTCCCAAATCCATGAAGAAATGTTAAAGGCATAAAGAAAATTATTCCAGTTTGAAATCTGGAACTAGGCAAAAGAATAAAGAGCACTGCAAACCAAAGTATGGGCAAATACAAAACAGCATTTTTTATTATTGAATCTCTCTGAAAGACAATTGCCAATTTAAAGCAAAAATAACAAAAATGAATTGTGAGTTTTACAACATAGAAAGAAAAAAATGTAAAACAGCAATAGCATCAGTGCTAGGAAGGGAGAAATTGATGTATACTCTTGTATGGTTTTTATGTTATAAATGAATCAGTCTATCACTTGAAAGTAGAAGGTGATAGATTAAAGATGTTCACCATAAACACTGAAGCAACTATCAACTTAAAAAGTGTTATAGTTAAAAAAACAACAGAAGACATAAAATGAAATCATATAAAATATTCAATGAATTCAGAAGGAGGCAGAAAAAGGAGAAAGGGAACAAAGAACAGTTGGGAAAAATAGAAGACAACTATCAAGTTGATCAATTTAAAATTAACCATATCAATAATCATATTAAAGGTAATTGGTCTAACCTCTCTTGTTTATAGGCCTTTTCCAAGAGGACTTACAGATGTAACCACTCTCTCCTTTTTGTCCTCTAGTTGGTCCATGTGTCTGCTTTATGAGATACATCACTTTGCTTCATTCCTTTCTTTGCCTACTTTTGTAATAAAGAGGCCCAAAGTTCTATTTGATTCACCTTTATCCTTTTTATGTTTTACATAGCAACAGAGTAAAACTAGACATTCAACAAATATATATTAAATAAAATATTTGAAGTATTGTGAGACACCAAAGACACAATAAACATGTGAATCTCTCAGGCTTATAGCCAGTGCTAGGATGGACAAGCTGATATTAGAACTGGTTCTAAAATTCTTGCTAATATGAGAAATTAACCTGAAAAATAGAAGTGAAGAAAATTAAAACTGGAAGGTGATATAGATCTGTAATATTAGCTTAAACAAAAGGGAAATTTTCATCAAGGTTGGCGATCAATGAAGTAGTATATCAATTTGGAGCTTTAATTTTAAGATTTGTCATTACTTTCAAATGAAGATTTTCTTTTCATTTTACTTAAGATAAATGCAGGGATCAATTTAAATAGACCAAAGTCAATAAAGCATTATTCCTGTCTGTCTCTCAATAACTGGAGGCTTCTTTACATATTATTCTTTCATGTCAAGAAGTTCCCTGGTCTCTTAGCTCAAGTAGAAAATGATTGCCTCCTTTATGATTGTGGCATATTTTTTGTTTGCTTGTTTTTTTTTTTTTTTTTTTTTTTTTTTTTTTGCGCTCCTATAGGTAACACTCTCAACTAAAATACAGAACCTGAACATTTCTTGGCTAGAACAAGTAACTTCCATAGTCAGAACTCCTGCTTAAAAATCATTATACACACACACCACATTATGTTTTATAGCTTACAATATCATACCATTATTCTTTTAGGAGATAACTTTAATAAAAACAAAAAACTTGTAACTACACGTGGCACAATTAAGGCAATTCAAAGTTCTCTTGAATAAATGGTTACATGAAAAGCCACGCTCAGGAATATTTGTAATTGAAGAGATAGACAAAATGGCCCACAAATAAACTAGCCTTTTAACACCCTTTACTATTATACAGTTAATGCATACAGGTTAAGCCATGTTTATAGCAAGCATGACAACTTACATCCAGACTTAATATAAGTTTTAGAAATCAAAGACAAATGTTGCTCTCTGTGGATTATAGAAAAAAAATGAAAAAAAGTACTAGCTATATAAGGTAGAAATGAACAAATTCATTAGTTAAATAAAATGAAAAAGAGCACAAAAATCATATTTTTGTTTATTTATTGAAATTTGTTTTAATTCCCTCCTAAACTTTCAAATTCTAAGTGTTATAATGATAAAAGTTTGAAATGAGGAAGACAGTTTGAAATGAAACAGCCTGTATCTAGAAATGAATTTATAGCAGAGGATTAGACTTTTATATTTTAGTTTATAATATTAAATATACACTTTCACATATATTAACCAGTGAGTCTTACTCTCTTTTGATAATTAGAAAAGCAATCCTCATGCAATTCTTGGTAATCCATTTACTCTGAGAGAAATAAAACTCTTTAACTTGATAATTTCTGATTTACTGTATAAGTTGTAAGGTTAAATGTATGAGTACTTACAGAGGTTGTATGCTGTCTGTGGAGCTATTTAATTCAAGCTCATAAGTTAATGCCTTAATAATCAATATCTACCTAATGCACTGCTTAAATAGTGCATATTTCATTAATTTTGCTCTAGTTCAACTATCTTTTTGATCCTGGCCAATACTGAAGGTGAAAGCAACCTTAATCAATGTTTTATTGCAAACATAGTTTACAAAGAAAACACTCAATTGCCTATTTGCCAGGTTGAAACAACGTGAAATACCATTGGTGGTATTTATTTATGAATTTATATAAATTCCTTACTCTCTCTTTATATGAATTTATATAAATCCCTTAACTTATGAATTTATATGATTTATATAAATAAATTCATTCATTTATATAAATTTATAAGTAGGATATATAAATTATCCTACTCAGATATGTTTTCCTCTATTTTCTCTGAAGCTTTCTCACTATCCTTTTAATCTGCTAGTTCTTTGTATATTTAGGGATCATCTCCAACCATTTTCTTTTATTGTCTATGTACTGCTCTTTTTCCTGCTCGTCTCAGCCAATATATTTTCTTGAATATTTGAGAGCCCCCAGACAACTTTCTGAACTTTTCCCTATCATCTTTCTGTCCCAGTACAGTTAATGAAAGAGATTAAACATGTGATCCCTGTAGAAAAGAATTCCTGGGTTTAAACCCTAACTCCAACATTTTCTGGTTATGTGATCTTCTCTGTTTTTCAGTAATCTCATTTGTAAAATGGTGAGAATAATAATATCTGCTTTATAGGATTTGTAGCTTAAATGAAAAAACAATACAAGAGCACTTTGAATCATAATTGACAATATAGTAATATTTGCTCTCATTATTTTTATCACCAAACATCTTTCATATAAGAAGCCAGCCTCATCATTTTGACTCAAACTGCCATTTACACCTAAATCTGTTTAATCTGAGTTCTGCACCATTATCTTAATGAGATTGCTTTCATGAAATCAGTGATTGCGTGCAAAGAACTGGAAAATTTGTACAGTCTTTCTGTGGTATAACAACATTGCGTAGGAAAGGCTTTTTAAAAGTTTGCAAGCCTATGCACCCTCAATTCTATCCTCTGGCATATATTTTAAGGAAATAGATAAGTGAGAAAATTAAAAAGAGGTTTATCAAAGAGTGACCAACAAGATGCTAACCAAACCTTGTTTACAATATGTTCTAAAAATGTGAAAAACTTAAAGTAAAAGAATAATAGAGTGATTCAATAAACTATCATACAAGCATATAATTATAGAGTGGACAGATATAAAAATAATATTTTAGATGCACATCTGTCAATATAGAAAATATGTTTATGATTTTTTCTACATTAATAACACAGGCTTTGGGGGCACATGGCTTGTGTTCAAATCTCAGCTCATTCAACGCATAACTCTGTGAACTTGGACAAATAACTCCTCCAATCTTTTTTTTCTTTTTTTTTTCATAGGTAAAGTAAAAATATTAGACCTTGCCTAACATGTTTTGTGAGGATTAAAAGATCATTAACTTGAAATAAGTAAATAGAATTTAGCACATATAAAGACTTTTCATAATAAAAAGTGTTATTTTTTTCTTTGCTGCATGAGCATAACATTTCAAAAATTTCTAGAACTTTCTTCCTGGTATCCAACTTTTCAAAATGATCATCCTAAATTAAAAGATTCATTTTAAAATATATAATAAGTTAATTATTTCTAAATCTCTAACTCCATTATCTCATCTAAACTTTACAACCTTGTTTCAAATGCCTGTAATATATTCCTACCTGGATATTGTAAAACTCTCAAATCCAGAAATTCAAAATATGCCTTTATAATCGTCTCCTTCAAATCAACTTTTTCTTTTGTAGTCCTTCTATTCATTACTATATTGCTATCTAGGAAGAATTTAAAAATGATAGGCTCTGCTTTCTTTTCAATAAATTTGTCTTCCTAGTCTTCCATATCAAAGTGGTTACTATGAATGGAATGGTATCTGCCCCAGAAGGCTTATGTTGAAACCCAAACCCCTAAAGTGACTATATTGGAGATGAGGCCTTTGGAGGCAATTAAGGTTAGATGAAGTCATGGGGAAGGGACCCTCATGATGGGATTAGTGGCTTTATAAGAAGAGAAAGAGAAAGAGAGATTGTTCTCTCTGCCAAGTGAGGACAAAACCAGAAGACAATGATCCAGGAAGACAGTTCTCCACCAGGAATCCAATTTGTCAGCACCTTGATATTGTACTTGTCAGTTTCCCAAATGTCTATTATTTAGCCACCTAGTCTATTGTATTTTGTTAAGCAGCTCCAGCAAACTAAATACTATGTCTTGATTTTTTTTTTCTCAGCAATCTACTTAATGCAGATTAGTTCAGGGTCTCTATGTCTCTAATCAGAGTATCACTATATCCTCCTCATGGTCTTTCTATGATATGAATCTTCCCATTACAGTTTATCTATCAAATATCACTAAAATTTTCCTTCCAGAAAATAATTTGATTATATGATCCCTTTGCAAAAAATAAAAACAAATTTCTCTTAGTTTCCTGTTATTTATAGTAAAAACGATCTATGCTCCTTACTCTTGGTATTGACTGAGCATGAAATAGTTAAAAATATCAATATTAGCTTTAGCAGTGCCTAGAACATGATTAAAACATTATGGTTATTGTATTAGTTATCCCTGCTTAACTTAGTTCCTAAAAATAATGTAGCAGGTGCTGCCGGTGTCCCAACACAATTCTCTTCCATGGCAGGTGTGCTCAAACTCCAGCTTTTGTGAGTTTTGGCTGATAATTCATAGTTGCCCCCTTTAAGGTGAACATCCCTCAGCCAAATGAGAGCCTTCTAGCACTGGAGGCTACTCCTTACTCCTCTCCCCCAGTCCTATCTCCCTTGGAAGAAAGGCCTCTGCCAATGACTGACTTACACTGGGGTGGGAAATGACCTGCCTTTCCTCAGTGCACAAATATGTGCGTTAGTCTTCTCTTTTGGATCTGAGATATCCCTACTTACCTTAATTCCCTTGCACTAGCCTGCATCCTATACTTCCTTTATCCTAATAGCATTTCCCTAATAATCATTTGATTAGAAATCCATGTCTCAGGCTTTGCTTCTTGGAAACCCCAAATAAGAGAAACAGTACTATTTTTATTGTTCACAAGTTTATAGGTCAGTTGGATGGTTCTTTGGGTCCTGGCTGATTCGGTATTCTATGTGAATACCTGTGAGCTTGGAAGGTGGCTCTGTTGATTGTGGCTGGGCTTTTTCACATCTTTGGGTTTGGCTGGCTGTCAGCTGCTCCTGGACGGGTAAGCTCTCTCCCATGTGATCTCCCACATCTCTTCAGTAGGCTAACCTAGACATGTTTTCAGTAGATCACCAAGGTACAAGAGAAATCAGAAATGCAAAAGTCCCCTTGACATTTTTGAACTGACTCTCCATCACCTCTGACCCACTCAATTGGAGAAAGCAAGTTTACAAGCCAGCCTAACCTTTATATCTAACCATAAAGTAAAAGGGCTTTGGTGTTTGAAACTTTTATATCTTCACTCAGCTTATACTGTAACTTTTTTGTCAAGAATGTCTGCAAAATGATTGAAAGAGTGACAGGTGGAAAGGGAATTTTCTCAGAGAAGAAACCTGGAGCTAAGTCATTGTTTGTTTGCATGCTTATCCTTCTCACTACATTGGGTAACTTTCCCTCAGAGAATAGATCAGTCCTATTAATTATTATGTTGAATTTATTTGTTTATTACTCAAACATTCATTAAAGTCCCATATGTTCCAATCATTCTATTAGGCACTGTAGATTTAAATTTCACTTTTCTCTTGCGTATTTTTCTTCTGCATTTCTTTTGAATTCACATCTACTTTACTTCTCTTTTTGTAGAAAGATGTCACATTCATTTTACTGTCATACTTTTCAGTTATATCACAAATCTCATTCCCATCAGTCGAGTCTCCATTATAGGTGTATTTTGAAGCAGGCCTTTTTAAGTTCAACAATCATATTAGCTGACAAGTCAGAGGAAGGAGTAATTAGAGCATGAAATATATACTGCAGGTCACCTTACATCTCCAGTGTAAATCATGATCCAAAATGCTAAGTCAGCCACATTTTCACTAGGAGCCTTCAGCTAATTTCCTTATCTTTGGAGCAGCTCACCCCTTAGCTTGTTAGTAGAAGTTGTTAATATTAGAAATGTGTAAACAAAACAAGGCTATTCATGCATATATGCACCTTCTTTTTAATGTGGAAATCCTTCCTTTCCCCTGCATAGTAGTTTATTGAAAACACTTTTTGATTTATGTTGTTTGGTTATATTCTGAATAAAGGGAAGGATCATACTCTCTTATTTTGTGTTTCTGAGATAGAATGTGGGAAGACCAGATGCTAAATAAGACAATCAAGTTAGTTTTTATTGTTTCTATAGATTTTCATCCTAAATAGGAAAACTTTTCTTCTGGGGTTACTTTTAGAAATAAAAAAATAAAAGATCACTCAAAACTCATGTAAGCGACTGAAACAGTGATGACTCTGCGAAAAATCCCAACTTTTTATGCTTCTTGTTATTAAGTTAAATAGTATGCAAAAGAAAAGTATCCCAGAGAGTGATACAAACTTTGATTAAGCAATACTTGTGAATGTTCCTACCTCTAGCAAATGCAAGAGATTCAGTTCACCTTTACTACAAATATAAATATCACTTATATAAGAATGAATTGGCCATCTAAGATGTCAGAGTACCCAGACATAGAATAGACTGTTGTACGATAATTTCCATTGTGAGTACAAACTGTTTATTTTAATTTGTATTTATGATTAAGTAAAAGAATATAGGTTTTATAGTTAGACAAAGTTAGGTTTCCTCTTGGGATGAACCATTTACCAACTGAGTACTTTAGTACATAACTTAACCACTCTAATGTTTCATTCTTTTTTCTGAAAATATGGATGCTAATACCTCTTTTAAGAGATTATTGTAAGGCAAAGAGTAATCTATACAACACATCTAGCTTAATTTCTGGCAGAGAATATGTGCTCTTGTTGCTGGTATTATTATGATTATTATTTTATTGATGTAGCTATTATTACTGAGAAAGTAGCTCAAGATAATAACTCTTAACATGCAATTTATTTTAACAAGTAATTCTTATTTAAAAAAGTAAACAACTAACTGCAAAGTATTTGATAATCTCCCCTATGTTTAAAGAAATCAAGGATAGCACTGGGAAGAAAAGATAGATTTCTCTCTAGCGACCTCTTAAGTAACAATGATTTAATAAAAGTCAAAACAGTATTGATTTGATTTTCTAAACTGAAATGAGTTTTGCCCAGTTACACAAATTGTTAGTAATGTTTATTAAGCTGTATTCTAGCAATTTCAGTTAACTCAAGAGACTGATTCCTAAAAACAGCAAAAAAAGAAGAAAGTACAGTTCAGTGTATGTTGACTTAAGTGTGGCATTTGTTCAATCCTTCTAAAGCAGTTTGAAGAAAACAAAATCAGGGTTCACTCTAAGACTTCCCTCGTGTGAAATGTTTTAAGTCAATTACTTGTTCTTTTGCTCTCTATTTGAAAATGTAGGAAAGCAAAATTTTTTTAAAAGTTAAATAATAAAAAATAAATTATATATAATCACCTCATTCATTAATGTAAAATTTTTCAATCTTATTTTCTATCTTGTTTGTTCTAGAATGATCAAATGTTAGATGAATACACACATTTAAATAAAGGTACTGCAGGCAGATTTTCAAAATAAAATAATATTCTGAAAGTAAACATGGCTTATGATGTTTAAAAATAAAACTGGAAAATATATGTTATCAAAAACCTATTTCCATGTGGGTAAAGAATTTTAATAAATTAATAATAAAGTGTGCTTACATACTATTTTAAACTTAGAAAGTACCTTTCTGCTATGTAAACAAGCATTTGTAAATAAACATAATAGCATTATTACAAAGCCTCCTATGTAAATAAGCATGGTAGCATTATTACAAAGTCATTGTCATCATAATATGTATATTATATTATTAGATTAATTAGAATATTAATTTCTGGAGGTGCAGAATAAAACTAATTACCATGATTTTATTCCCTGTATATAGTTTAATGAAATTTTATAAATGTAAAATACATATCATAAGGAAAAGTAATTTGTTATAAAAACATAAAGACAGAACTATCAGGGATATATAATGTATGAAAAACAACATTTCATCTCTTTAGAATACATTTTACTGGTTACCATATTGTTCAAGTTAATACATGACATTTAAATCATAAGTTCTTACATATTTCATAATTCACTAACCTGGCTAATCAGATCTAATTCACAAAGTATTTTTCCCTTTTTCCACTATATTGACATATTCAAAATTTATACAAGATATTTTTATAATTACTTGAAGGTTTTTTTTCTTTGAGATTTGAATTATATCACCTAAAGTATATAACTCTCTTAATGTTTTAGAAATTTCAAAATAATTTGCAGATGCAACCTACAACCTTTTAAAATATCTTGCTAGACATACTAACTTACTGGCCTTTATTGTGTAATCATCTTTCCCTTTATAAACCATCTTCAAATGTCTTGACAAATTCCATCATTTAGGCACACTAGAATTTCTGAGTGGTATTCAGATGATCTCCCACCAATAGAAGGACCTTTAAGAGAAAACATGTTCTAAACCTAGAAAATAAGGCGAAAGCATATCTGTATATCCTTTCAGTGTCATATTGCAGTATTAACAGGCCTACCCAAGGATTATTTGATTTTCTAGAGAATGGATCTTTGTTTTGACTTTATATGCTAATTCATTAGTGCTTAGACACCAGAAAGTTACATGCTTACTTGTAGATATCTGTTTAGTAGAAAAGATATCACCATCGTTTAGGATATAAACTGGTATTATAGGTAACCAAGTGATCTTATTCTAATATTCTACTTAAATGTCTTTCCTTATAGACTATGCAAACACTTATTCCCCAAATGTTCTTGGAATCAGCCTTTCCATATGACTGGTCTCTCATTAGTTAATGAGCTAAATAAAACCTTTGACATGTATTTATTCTATATTTATATAAGGTTCATGTTCTTAAATTCTGAAAATTATAATTAAATAGAATAAAGCTTAAAAGAAGAATGACTGTCCAAATTAAAAATAATTTTAAACAATTAAAATTTGATAATTAAAATAAATATTTTTCATTAAAATGAAATTTATTATAAAATTTAAAAGATGATGTCATGCTTTTTAAAATTTAAAACACTGGTGTAAAGGGAAACTCAGTCTCACTGTCTTTAGTTTCTCTTATGTAAGCTTATATTGTCTTTAAGATCAGCTAATGTATAATTTTGGTTCTATTATTTATTATGCAGTACTTCCTCAAGTCACTAGTAGTCTATTTCATATCATTGTATATGCCTGTTTATAAAATATCCATTTTACTATATTCTTACAGCTCAGAACAAGAGACTCCAGAAAGAGGAGGGACCTGACTGAGGGAATCTGATTGCTTCTGGAAAGCAAAGTGCAAGTCTGGTTGTGAATGTTAAGTGCCACTGGCTATAGCTCTCTGGAGCAGTATTTCTTGTCCTGTCAGGTGAGTTCAACAAGGTAGAAAAGTTATGCTCTACCTGGAGGTTTCGCTTGTAAAGAATGTTTACCTGTAAGGCCATTTGACTGCACTTAGTGCACTGAAGAGCAAGCCTTTGACCTCATGACAAGTAAAGAAGGGACAAAATGAAATGCTGCTTTCAGAGGGCACAGCACTCTGTCAGAGCGTGGGCCAACTCCTCTTTAATTAGTCAAAGAAATCACACCATTAAAGTCTTTACTTTTATTGAATCCAGAGAGAAAACAGTGATTCAGAGGAGGATAAAAAAAAAAGTGTATAATGTCTCACTGCCTTAGGATTTAATTCAAAATAATGGACAGGATTTATTTACATGTTTAAAAATTGTACATCTGCTAATGTTTTAATATTGTAATCTAATATTTCAGTTGTGGAAAGAGGCCATTGATAGTTATTAAAGAGTGAGAGGTGATAATAATAGTTACAACCTCAAAGTGCTATTGAGAGGCTTAAAGGAGGTAATGTATATAAATCTCTTGGTATTTTAGTCGGCAAATACTAGCATTTTATATTACATTATGTTTATTATATTATGGATATTACATTATGTATTGTTTTACTAGAGACTGTAGTAGGTTGAAACTAAAGAGAATTTTTCATATTTATATGCTCTATCAATCATTTTTATGTTTATTTTTAGAATCTAACTCTCATTCTATTTTTTTCTTTTTTTTTTTTTTTCCTGGTACATGGGCCTCTCACTGTTGTGGCCTCTCCCATTGCGGAGCACAGGCTCCGGACGCGCAGGCTCAGTGGCCATGGCTCACGGGCCCAGCTGCTCCACGGTATGTGGGATCTTCCTGAACTGGGGCAAGAACCCGTGTCCCTTGCATTGGCAGGCGGACTCTCAACCACTGCTCCACCAGGGAAGCCCTTTTATTCTTTTGTGACATATTTTCTACACCTGTTCTTTGGACTATCTTTCAACAGCATTATTAAGCAAAACAAAATTTGGCATAAATGCACTGGATCTTTAACAGTACCTATCACCTTCCACATATACCTATCAGGACCAAAACTGTTATAGGGCAAGAATAAAAATAGTCAAGAAAAAATACAATTTAGTTTTAAATAAGAATTATTTTTCAACCTTTTTGCAAACTCTTAAATTTAATACGAAGGGAAAATGGAGAATGTTGAAAATGATGGTGAATGCATCATTTGCTTGAAATGATCTATTTTCTTAAAAATCTCTTCAAATCTATTATACACCACCTCTATGGTATAAAAATTTCACACTGATGAACTATAATTGGTTTCCTGGACTGGATGACATATTTCCATTGATCCACACTCACTTATTAGCTTTGTGATCTTTAGGCTGGTGAGTAATAGCCAGATGATAGAATTTGAAGATTCTGAGAAAAGGGATGGACATAAAGAGAGAGACTAGCCTGAGATAAGAAATTGGATGCTTTCACCATCATGATAAGAGGAGAAGAGGAAAGAACATACTTTCATATAGACAAAAATTTAATAAAATGTGTCAAATCATATAATGTGTACATATATATATATATATACATATATATATGTACATGTATGTCATTTCAAAGAGGGGATATAAAATAGGTACAAACGTTCTTGAAACTATGTTTTTTTTTTTCATCTTTATTAGAGCATAATTGTTTTACAAAGGTGTGTTAGTTTCTGCTTTATAACAAAGTGAATCAGTTATACATAAACATATGTTCCCATATCTCTTCCCCCTTGCGTATCCCTCCCTCCCACCCTCCCTATCCCACCTCTCCAGGTGGTCACAAAGCACCCAGCTGATCTCCCCGTGCTATGCGGCTGCTTCCCACTAGCTATCTATTTTACGTTTGGTAGTGTATATATATGTCCATGCCACTCTCTTGCTTTGTCACAGCTTACCCTCCCCCCTCCCCATATCCTCAAGTCAATTCTCTAGTAGGTCTGTGTATTTATTCCTCTCTTACCCCTAGATTCTTCATGACATTTTTTTTTTCTTAAATTCCTTATATATGTGTTAGCATACGGTATTTGTCTTTCTCTTTCTGACTTACTTCACTCTGTATGACAGATTCTAAGTCTATCCACCTCATTACAAATAGCTCAATTTCGTTTCTTTTATGGCTGAGTTATATTCCATTGTATATATGTGCCACATCTTATTTATCCATTCATCCGATGATGGACACTTAGGCTGTTTCCATCTCTGGGCTATTATAAATAGAGCTGCAATGAACATTTTGGTACATGACTCTTTTTGAATTATGGTTTTCTCAGGGTATATGCCCAGTAGTGGGATTGCTGGGTCATATGGTAGTTCTCTTTGTAGTTTTTTAAGGAACATCTATACTGTTCTTCACAGTGGCTGTATCAATTTACATTCCCACCAACAGTGCAAGAGGGTTCCCTTTTCTCCACACCCTCTCCAGCATTTATTGTTTCTAGATTTTTTGATGATGGCCATTCTGACTGGTGTGAGATGATATCTCATTGTAGTTTTGATTTGCATTTCTCTAATGATTAGTGATGTTGAGCATTCTTTCATGTGTCTGTTGGCAGTCTGTATATCTTCTTTGGAGAAATGTCTATTTAGGTCTTCTGCCCATTTTTGGACTGGGTGGTTGTTTTTATGTTATTGAGCTGCATGAGCTGCTTATAAACTTTGGAGATTAATCCTTTGTCACTTGCTTCATTTGCAAATATTTTCTCCCATTCTGAGGGTTGTCTTTTCGTCTTGTTTATGGTTTCTTTTGCTGTGCAAAAGCTTTGAAGTTTCATTAGGTCCCATTTGTTTGTTTTTATTTCCATTTCTCTAGGAGGTGGGTCAAAAAGGATCTTTCTCTGCTTTATGTCATAGAGTGTTCTGCCTATGTTTTCCTCTAAGAGTTTGATAGTTTCTGGCCTTACATTTAGGTCTTCAATCCATTTTGAGCTTATTTTTGTGTATGGTGTTAGGGAGTGATCTGATCTCATACTTTTACATGTAGCTGTCCAGTTTTCCCAGCACCACTTACTGAAGAGGCTGTCCTTTCTCCACTGTACATTCCTGACTCCTTTATCAAAGATAAGGTGACCATATGTGCATGGGTTTATCTCTGGGCTTTCTATCCTGTTCCATTGATCTATCTTTCAGTTTTTGTGCCAGTACCATACTGTCTTGATTAGTGTAGCTTTGTAGTATAGTGTGAAGTCAGGGAGCCTGATTCCTCCAGCTCCGTTTTCCGTTCTCAAGAGTGCTTTGGCTATTCAGGGTCTTTTGTGCTTACATACAAATTGTGAAATTTTTTGTTCTAGTTCTGTGAAAAATGCCAGTGGTCGTTTGATAGGGATTGCATTGAATCTGTAGATTGCTTTGGATAGTAGAGTCATTTTCACAATGTTGATTCTTCCCATCCAAGAACATGGTATATATCTTCATCTATTTGTATCATCTTTAATTTCTTTCATCAGTGTCTTATAATTTTCTGCATACATGTCTTTTGTCTCCTTAGGTAGGTTTATTCCTAGATATCTTATTCTTTTTGTTACAGTGGTAAATGGGAGTGTTTTCTTGATTTCACTTTCAGAATTTTCATTATTAATGTATAGGAATGCCAGAGATTTCTGTGCATTAATTTTGTGTCCTGCTACTTTACCAAATTCATTGATTAGCTCTAGTAGTTTTCTGGTAGCATCTTTAGGATTCTCTATGTATAGTATCATGTCATCTGCAAACAGTGACAGCTTTACTTCTTCTTTTCTGATTTGGATTGCTTTTATTTCCTTTTCTTCTCTGATTGCTGTGGCTAAAACTTCCAAAACTATGTTGAATAAGAGGGGTGAGAGTGGGCAACCTTGTCTTGTTCCTGATCTTAGTGGAAATGGTTTCAGTTTTTCACCATTGAGGATGACGTTGGCTGTGGGTTTGTCATATATGTCCTTTATTATGTTGAGGAAAGTTCCCTCTATGCCTACTTTCTGCAGGTTTTTTTATCATAAATCGGTGTTGAATTCTGTCGAAAGCTTTCTCTGCATCTATTGAGATGATCTTATGTTTTTTCTCCTTCAATTTGTTAATATGGTGTATCACATTGATTGATTTGCGTATATTGAAGAATCCTTGCACTCATGGAATAAACCCCACTTGATCATGATGTATAATCCTTTTAACGTACTGTTGGATTCTGTTTGCTAGTATTTGTTGAGGATTTTTGCATGTATGTTTATCAGTGATATTGGCCTGTAGTTTTCTTTCTTTGTGAAATCTTTGTCTGCTTTTGGTATCAAGGTGATTTTGGCCTCATAAAATGAGTTTTGGAGTGTTTCTCCCTCTGCTATATTTTGGAAGAGTTTGAGAAGTATAGGTTGTTAGCTCTTCTCTAATTGTTTCATAGAATTCGCCTGTGAAGCCATCTGGTCCTGGGCTTTTGTTTGTTGGAAGATTTTAAATCACAGTTTCAATTTCAGTGCTTGTGATTGGTCTGTTCATATTTTCTATTTCTTCCTGATTCGGTCTTGGCAGGTTGTACATTTCTAAGAATTTGTTCATTTCTTCCAGGTTGTCCGTTTTATTGGCATAGAGTTGCTTGTAGTAATCTCTCATGATCTTTTGTATTTCTGCAGTGTCAGTTGTTACTTCTCCTTTTTCATTTCTAATTCTATTGATTTGAGTCTTCTCCCTTTTTTTCTTGATGAGTCTGTCTAATGGTTTATTAATTTTGTTTATCTTCTCAATTGATTTTGCTATTGTTTCTTTCTTTTCTCTTTCATATATTTCTGATCTGATTATTATGATTTCTTTCCTTCTGCTGACTTTGGGTTTTTTTTGTTCTTCTTTTTCTAATTGCTTTAGGTGTAATGTTAGGTTGTTTATTTGAGATATTTCCTGTTTCTTAAGGTAGGACTGTATTGCTGTAAGCTTCCCTCTTAGAACTGCTTTTGCTTCATCCCATAGATTTTGGGTCATCGTGTCTCCATTGCTATTTGTTTCTAGGTATTTTTAAACTTCCTCTTTGATTTCTTCAGTGACCACTTCGTTATCAAGTCGTGTATTGTTTACCCTCCATGTGTTTGTATTTTTTACAGATCTTTTTCCTGTAATTAATATCTAGTCTCATAGCGTTGTGCTCAGAAAAGATACTTGAAACAATTTCAATTTTCTTAAATTTACTAAGGCTTCTCTTGTGACCCAAGATATGATCTATCCTGGAGAATGGTCCATGAACACTGGAGAAAAATGTGTATTCTGTTGTTTTTGGATGGAATGTCCTATAAATATCAATTAAGTCCATCTTTTTAATGTACCATTTAAACCTTGTGTTTCCTTATTTATTTTCATTTTGGATGATCTGTCCATGGGTGAAAGTGAGGTGTTAAAGTCTCCTAGTATGAATGTGTTACTGTTGACTTCCCCTTTTATGGCTGTTAGTATTTGCCTTATGTATCAAGGTGCTCCTATATTGGGTGCATAAATATTTACAATTGTTATATCTTCTTCTTGGATTGATCCCTTGATCATTATGTAGTGTCCTTCTTTGTCTCTTCTAATAGTCTTATTTTAAAGTCTATTTTGTCTGATATGAGAATTGCTACTCCAGCTTTCTTTTGGTTTCTATTTGCATGGAATATCTTTTTCCATCCCCTTACTTTCAGTCTGTATGTGTCTCTAGGTCTGAAGTGGGTCTCTTGAAGACAGCAAATATATGGGTCTTGTTTTGTATCCATTTAACCAATCTGTGTCTTTTGGTGGGACCATTTAGTCCATTTACATTTAAGGTAATTATTGATATGTATGTTCGTATTCCCATTTTCTTAATTGTTTTGGGTTTGTTATTGTAGGTCTTTTCCTCCTCTTGTTTTTCTTGCATAGAGAAGTTCCTTTAGCATTTGTTGTAAAGCTGATTGTGTGGTGCTGAACTCTCTCAGCTTTTGCTTGTCTGTAAAGGTTTTAATTTCTCCATCAAATCTGAATGAGATCCTTGCATGGTAGAGTAATCTTGGTTGCAAGTTTTTCTCCTTCATCACTTTAAATATGTCCCTCCAGTCCCTTCTGGCTTGCAGCGTTTCTGTTGAAAGATCAGCTGTTAACTTTATGGGGATTCCCTTGTGTGTTATTTGTTGTTTTTCCGTTTTGCTTTTAATATGTTTTCTTTTCATTTAATTTTTGACAGTTTCATTAACATGTGTCTTGGCGTATTTCTCCTTGGATTTATCCTGTATGGGACTCTCTGTGTTTCCTGGACTTGATTAACTATTTCTTTTCCCACATTAGGGAAGTTTTCAACTATAATCTCTTCAAATATTTTCTCAGTCCCTTTCTTTTTCTCTTCTTCTTCTGGAAGCCCTATAATTTGAATGTTGGTGCATTTAATGTCATCCCAGAGGTCTCTGAGACTGTCCTTAGTTATTTTCATTCTTTTTTCTTTATTCTGCTCTGCAGTAGTTATTTCCACTATTTTATCTTCCAGGTCACTTATGCATTCTTCTGCCTCAGTTATTCTGCTATTGATCCCTTCTAGAGTATTTTAAATTTCATTTATTGTGTTGTTCATCATTGTTTGTTTCACCTTTAGTTCTTCTAGGTCCTTGTTAAATGTTTCTTGCATTTTGTGCATTCTATTTCTAAGATTTTGGATCATCTTTACTATCATTATTCTGAATTCTTTTTCAGTTAGACTATCTATTTCCTCTTCATTTCTTAGGTCTGGTGGGTTTTTATCTTGCTCCTTCATCTGGTATGTGTTTTTCTGTCTTCTCATTTTGCTTATCTTACTGTATTTGAAGTCTCCTTTTTGCAGGCTGCAGGTTTGTAGTTCCCGTTGTGTTTGGTGTCTGTCCACAGTGCCAAAGGTTGGTTCAGTGGGTTTTGTAGGCTTCCTGGTGGAGGGCACTAGTGCCTGTGTTCTGATGGATGAGTCTGGATCTTGTCTTTCTGGTGGGCAGGTCCACGTCTGGTGGTGTGTTTTGAGGTGTCTGTGGACTTATTATGATTTTAGACAGCCTTTCTGCTAATGGGGGGGGGGGTTGTTCCTGTCTTGCTAGTTGTTTGGCATAGGGTTTCCAGCACTGTAGCTTGCTCATCGAGTGAAGCTGGGTGCTGGTGTTGAGATGGAGATCCCTGGGAGATTTTCACCGTTTGATATTATGTGGAGCTGGGAGGTCTCTTGTGGTCTCTTATGCCTCTCCCTCCTCAGACACACAGCACTGACTCCTGGCTGCAGCACCAAGAGCCTTTCATGCACATGGCTCAGAATCAAAGGGAGAAAAAGTAGAAAGAAAGATTTAGTAGAAGTAGAAAGAAAGAAAGGAGGAAGGGAGGGAGGGAGGAAGGAAGGAATGAAGGAAGGAGGGAAGGAAGGAAAAAAGAAAGAAGATAAAGTAAAATAAAATAAAGTAAGATACAATATAATAAAATTATTCATACAAAAAAGTAGTTATTAAGAAAAAAAATTAAAAAGGAAAATGGATGGATAGAACCCTAGGACAAATGGTGGAAGCAAAGCTATACAGAAAAAATCTCACACAGAAGCATACACATAGACACTCACAAAAAGAGGAAAAGGGGAAAAAATCATTAATCTTGCTCTCAAATTCCACCTCCTCAATTTGGGATGATTTGTTGTCTAAAGGAGGGAAGGAATTAAAGAAAGAAAGAAGATAAGTTAAAATAAAATAAAGTTATTAAAGTAAAACAACATAATTATAAAAAAAAGTTAAAAAAAAAAAAAAAAGAAAGGATAGAACCCTAGGACAAATGGTGGAAGCACAGCTATACAGACAAAATCTCACACAGAAGCATACACATACACCCTCACAAAAAGAGGGAAAGGGGGAAAAATCATAAATCTTGCTCTCAAAGTCCACCTCCTCAATTTGGGATGACTCGTTGTCTATTCATGTATTCTACAGATACAGGGTACATGAAGTTGATTGTGGAGCTTTAATCCGCTGCTTCTGAGGCTGCTGGGGGAAAGTTCCCTTTCTCTTCTTTGTTCTCACAGCTCCCGGGGCTCAGCTTTGGATTTGTCCCCGCCTCTGCGTGTAGTTCGCCAGAGGGCATCTGTTCCTCGCTCAGACAGGACGGGGTTAAAGAAGCCGCTGATTCAGGGGCTCTGGCTCACTCAGGCCATGGGGAGGACAGGGCATGGATGAGGGGCAAGGCTGCGGAGGCAGAGGCCGTTGTGACGTTGCACCAGCCTGAGGTGTGCCATGCGTTCTCCTGGGGGAATTCTCCCTGGATCCCGGGACCCTGGCAGTGGCGGGCTGCACAGGCTCCCCGGAAGGGGGCTGCGGTTAGTGACCTGTGCTTGCACACAGGTTTCTTGTTGGTGACAGCAGCAGCCTTAACGTCTCATGCCCGTCTCTGGTGTCTGCGCTGTTAGCTGCGGCTCGTGCCCATCTCTGGAGCTCCTTTAAGCAGCACTCTTAATCCCCTCTCCTTGCGCATCAGGAAACAAAGAGGGAAGAAAAAGTCTCTTGCCTCTTCGGCAGGTCCAGACTTTTCCCCCAACTCCCTCCCGGCTAGCCGTGGTTCACTAACGCCCTGCAGGCTGTGTTCATGCCGCCAACACCAGTCCTCTCCCAGTGCTCCAACTGAAGCCCGAGCCTCAGCTCGCAGCCCCACCCACCCCGGCGGGTGAGCAGACAAGCCTCCCGGGCTGGTGAGTGCTGGTCGGCCCTGATCCTCTGTGCGGGAATCTCTCTGCTTTGCCCTCCGCACCCTTGTTGTTGTGCTCTCCTCCACGGCTCCAAAGCTTTTCCCCTCCACCACCTGCAGTCTCTGACTGCGAAGGGGCTTCCCAGTGTGTGGGAACCTTTCCTCCTTCACAGCTCCCTCCCACTGGTGCAGGTCCCGTCCCTATCCTTTTGTCTCTGTTTATTCTTTTCTCTTTTGCCCTACCCAGGTACGTGGGTACTTTCTTGCCTTTTGGGAGGTCTGAGGTCTTCTGCCAGCGTTCATTAGGTGTCCTGTAGGAGTTGTTCCACGTGTAGTTGTATTTCTGGTGTATCTGTGGGGAGGAAGGTGATCTCCGCGTCTTACTCTTCCGCCATCTTCCCGGAAGCCTCTGAAACTATGTTCTTAATCATAGAACACTTTTGTTTCTGAATACAAAGTATCTTGTGAACATCTTAAAAATCTGCTTTAGAAATGCTGCTTTGAATGGAAGAATGATAGTTAAAAAGTGTAAATGTTATTTGGACATAAGAAAAAGTATATACATCCTTGCAATTGGAAAGACTTATGGCTCCTTATGGTACTTTTAAATTAAGTTTATTGATTGCATTATTTAATAAATATTTACCATTAGTTTTTAATAAGATCTTAGGATTAAAAAGTTATTTTGGGGGCTTCCCTGGTGGCGCAGTGGTTGAGAGTCCGCCTGCCGATGCAGGGGACATGGGTTCGTGCCCCGGTCCGGGAAGATCCCACATGCCGCGGAGCAGTTGGCCTCGTGAGCCATGGCCACTGAGCCTGCGCGTCCGGAGCCTGTGCTCCACAACGGGAGAGGCCACAACAGTGAGAGGCCCTAGTAGAGCAAAAAAAAAAAAAAGTTATTTTGAACACTTCCTCTAATTTTACTAGTCATTTTCATTGCATTTAGATGCTATTGTGGTTCATACAAATAGATTTATGGCTGCAAAATCCATGTCCCTGCTGTATTTTATTAATACATGATGTCTCTATCCTTTTTATTGATTTATAATCTTTAATGTTACTTTCTCTTAGTATTTCTTCTCCACATGTCTTATTTTGACTTTGCTGATTTCTACATCTTCAACTTTTTTTAAAAAAATCACTTCGTTTTGAGAATCTTTGTTTCTGAATATAACATATCTGGGTGATAGGTCTTAATCCAGTATGACAGTCTTTGTCTTCTGTTGGATCAATTCCTTCCTTTTTTCCTTTCTTTCATTTCTCTCTCTCTCTCTCTTTATTCTTTGAAATTTTAGTTTCATTTTATGCTGCAAAACTTTTTACATGATTTTCCCAATGTTTCAATTTTCCAACATTTTTTCTAATGTGAAAACACATCAAATACATTAGACTCATAGTAAACTACAAACAGTGAAAAACAATTCTAGAATTTATTGCATATGGTACCATCAGTGGTTGCTATTTTTAGAGATTTCTTTGGGAGATTATCCATTGAAACATAACACTTCAGAGCAGTTATCTTCAAGAGTTGACTTCTGAAGACAATAAAGAGTACAACAGTCCAATATTTTATAGGTGTTGTTTGACAGGTTATGAGTAGCTGCAAGCCATTTCTACACATTTTTTTCCAAAAGGCTTAGATGATGAAGATGAATCACTACTTTCAACACTACCCTACTGACATAAAGTTCTAACAACTTTCAAAATGGACTTAGAATTTGGACCAACAAGTTGGTTCAGGATATGTTTTATTTCTTTGGTGGTTCTCTTATCCATCTCAGTACTTTGGTGAATTTGAAATTGATCATATACTGCACCAGGAGCTCAGATATACTCCTGTTTAGAGTCCCTTATTAAGCCATACTTCCTCATATCTAAAAGTAATTTATCTAACATTTCAGGAAATTTAATTTTATGGTTAAGATAAATAGCTTGGAAATCTAAGTCTAAACAATCTAAAATTGTTCAGAAATATGCACATGGATTAGAAATATATTTACATGCTGAAATGGCATTTTCCCATAAGTCATTAATAGAGAATGGAACCTAAAGATCAAACATCATTTTGAAGGCTTAACTTTGATTTCTGTTTTCTCTTGAGGAAAATATATTTTCTATTATTTCTGGTAATCTATAATTAACTGTACCAACCTTACAATATTAATCAATTCATGTTGTGCCTGGATGTTTATATAAAGTTTGCAACCCAAAAAATCAATTAGCTTTAGCATTCCATCAGAAAGTTAACAGGTTTCAGGTCACTGTGAAAAATGCCATGTTGATAAATTATGTGAAGGGCCCCAACATATTTTTTCAGTTTCTCTAGTATTCCTGTGATGCTGGATTTTTTTTTTAAGCCAACGATTAAGATCAATATTTCCACACTCCTCTGCCATATAGATGTAGTGGTCTCTGATTTTATAATCCTAAAGTTAGGTACATTATTGCTGTGTTGTTATAATTTATTAAAATAAGTCATAACTCCCATAACTCTCAATTGTTTGGTCACCTGATTCTTCTAGGTTCACATATTTTATAGCGTGTATCTGCTTCTTTTCACTAAACACCTGAAATACCTTACTTGAATTTTTATGTCCTACCTGCTTTAAAGTTGAATTGTTTTTATGTTATCTGAAATGTATTTTTTATTAAGATGTTGAAATCATAAGTAAAGTTTATCAATCTATTAATTCAGTTGTTTCATTTTTGATTTAAGTATTCACATACTTGTTTTTCTTCAAGTTAATTGCTTCTTTTATATCAGAGATTCCTTTATCTGTGCTGACTTTATCAGTTCCTATTTTCAACCACTGTTAATTTGGACTTTTTTTACTGCATTTCTTTCCCATTAATTGACATTTACCATTCCTCTCTCTTTATCAGATGATTTTACTTTTATTACAAGTTAACAATTGCTTCTCTCACTGAAAGGCATTGTTTATACTGCCTCATGCTCTTTAATTCTCTCTTACAACATTTCTGTATAGAAAACTATTTTGAGAATACTTTAAAAGTCTCCCCATTTCCCCTTTCACACAATGAGACCTATGGAACAACTTGAACTTCCTTTTTCTCATGCTTCATGCCTATCTTGGATTTTGACTAAGATAGTATAGTTCTTACTAGGACTATCTTTCTGTGAGTTTTATGCTGCTCTCAAGCAATACCAGAAAGTATACATTCATCCATTTTGAGTTATTCTATAAATAAATAAATTTGTATATAATTATATAATATTATATATTACACATAAATGTATATAAAACAAAATAAATATAAATATAGAAACAATATATATCAATAATATACATTATATATTATGTATATTTATTTACACAGACACACATGTGTAAGTTGTATAAATATCAAGTTTATTTATACCAATGTTCATAAGTACTATTAATCTACTATTCCATCTTTTCTTCATTGCTATATTTTGAGGTCTTGTTTTGGTTAATGTTTGGTTTGGTGGTAGATTTTTTTTTTTAATTTTTATTTCCAAACATTTTTCTTAAGTGTGATAGTTGAGGAATACACTTTTGAATTCTGGCATCTCTTCAAACATCTTTGTGCATCTGAGATGCAAATGACATCATTAGTAAATTTGGAGTTCCTGGGCTGAAATCCTTTTCTTTCAGTAGTTCATAAGTGGTATTCTGCATTTAGCTGCTGATAATACAAAGATGCCAGTCAGATTTATTTTCCTCTGCTTGTAGCTTATCTTTACATATAGAGAATTATAAAATTATTTCTCTATTGTTACAGATGATATGTTTTATCAAGATAGGTGTTCTTTCTCACCAGTACAGCCTGGAACTCAATGACATCTCTCAATATGAAGACACATGCTTCATTCAACTCAGAGAATTGCCTTCAATCAAGTGTTCTGTTATACCTGATCCTCCATCTGTCCATTTTCCTCCCTTTGAAACTCCTATTCTTTTCTTGCTAATTTTCCTGAACTTGTTAACTCACCAATTTCAGTCTCAATTTCTTCTCATTTCATCTATTTTCTGAGTGTGTCTTCCTAAGTGCTTAAAACAAATCAGGTGTCCATATGTCTCCTCCAGCAGGTCTTTCTCTCTTGCCATGTGTTTCAAACTTTCCATCTTATGTTTCTCTCTGTGGTTCCTGAGGTCTATCAAGTAAGCGGCAATTTTACTCTGCCAGTAAATTGAGACTTAGATTGAATATTTGAATGTCTCCCATGAACAGAATTCTCAGGGTTTCTGAGGTAAATGGGACTCCTTGTCTGGGGAGCTGTGGATTAAGGGCAGACTGTCACTACCCTCCTGAGGTAAATGGAAGAGTCCTTTCTGCTCTTTGGTATTTGTCTACTTCCAACCTTCTCAGTAGTGAAGAATCAGCTCACTTGTTGTTTGCAACCTGGGCTCACTGAGGTCAGGGATTTCCGGGCCACATCTTAAAAGAAAATTCTACTTTCAACCTTCACCTGGAATACGCTTCCACCTGGGCTCTACAGATCTCTGGACACCAAGCACTTTAAAGAGTAAGTCATACAGCATCAGATTTTCATTTGGAGAGATAAGGAGAGGAAAACTGTGGATGATGAATTTGAGTGGGCAAACTTGAAAACAGGGATAATATTTTGACATATTGAGTAAATCCAGGTGATATATGATATGAAATGAATATAGAAATTGACTATATGATAGAGAAAATGTAAAGAATTTTTAATCCTTTAAGAGATATAACAAAAGCCATGACCATTGATTAAGTATAGAGGGCAAGAAAGCAAGAGCCACCTGAGCTAAAACTCAAGATTCTGGTTTGAGGTAAGGTGACAAGATAAATTTTTTGCCTTTTAATGAGAAAGGAGAAGTGTATTATTTGGACCAAATTGGTACCAGAATATACTGCTGGGTCTATAAAATCTCCTACCCAGATTGGGATTTCCAGATATTCATTGGTTCTCTATCATGAACTCAATAAAACTTGATAAAATGGAATTTTGAAGATTTTTAAAAGATCAAGATCATAAAGATTATTGATAACATTGTTTCACAGGTACTTTAACACTATTTTGAAAAAGAATCTCTGTTCACTCTGAATTCATTCAGTCATTAAGTATTCTCTATCTTTATATCATTAACAGGAATGGTGAGAAGCAGTTTAGAATCAAAGATGAATAAAACAGTCTCTTTCCTGAAGAAGTTCTGTTACATCGATAAACTCTTATTTCTCAGAACTCTTATGGCTCAGTATCAGAGAAATTCATAGATTGTCATGAGAAGAGAGGACCTGGAGGTAGTGTTGGTGAGAGAAGTCGTACCTAATCTGATTTTTAAAGGATGAAGAGAAGTTAAATAGGGAAAGCTCAAGGACATTTTAGAAAGAAAATGACACAAAAGCGGATGACTGTGGCAAAAAACAGCATAGTATAAGCGGAGCAATACAAGCAATTTTGTGCAGCTAGTTAATAAATGTGAAACTGGGATTAAAAAAGAAAGAATTTGAATGGCGCAGTAAGTGCCGGGTCATGAAATAGTTTGTTAGGAAGTTTAAGAATTAACCTATACATAATGAGAAGCTAGGAAATATTTACAGAATTTTTTTTTTTTATGACAGCAACATGGTCAGATTTTTTTTTTTTTAGACAGATCACTTTCTCGGCTGTAATGTAAATGGATCCAAGGAGGATAAGACTGGAAACAACAGAGATTTTGGAAGTTACTGCATTGGTTTAAGACAGAGATAGTCATGTTGGAATTATGTCATTTGAATAGGAATAAAGTCAATTTAAGTTTTAGACAGATAACTTGATTTTATGTTCTAGTTAAATTGAGTATAAAAGTAAAGATTCCCAGATGACAGGTGGTCAAGCACATGTAAGGCTATAAGGAGACAGCTGGGTTGGAAATAAGATTTTGAGTCATCAGCTCACAGGTGTTAGAGGAAGGCATGAGAATGGAGAGAATTTCTCAGGAAAATCATGCCAAGTGAAGTGGTATTAATCTGAACTAGGAATTATGGTGGTAAGCAAGCTTAAAGGGTGGACAAAGAAAGTGGTCATCAGGAAAAATTAGTTTTTTTAAAGATAAAGAGATATCTAATAACATTGGCACCTGAAGACATCAGTACTGTTTACTAATATCCAGTCCTCTCTTCCCTTGGGCACATGGGAGGATTGTACTCCTCATTCCCTGTGAGTTAGGCATGGTCAACAGACTCATTCGATCAATGAAATGTGAATAATAGAGACATATTACTTCCAAGAGAAAGCCAGTAATTGCCCAACTCCCCACGCCCTCTGACTTTGGTATGCTTATCACAGAAGCATTTGTTGAGATGAAGCCTCAAAAAGCCTGGATTATTGTCTATTCTTCATAGCTGAGTGAATGTTGTTTCAACAGAATTTTAAATACTAAATCTAATCTTAGCCCATGAAAAGAGCTGTTAGTATTCATTAGGAAATCCATTGTGATCTTAGCAGGACATTTTTGGTGACCTAGTGAGATAAGTCAAACTTCAGTGCATCTAGGAGTTTAACGGACGTGATATGGTGGACATAATATGCGTCTCTTGCTACTATATGAACAGTGGGAGAGAGGAGAGAAACTAGAGAGTATATCCAGGGAACTGTAGAGTCAAGACAGGGTCCAATTCGGCAGGGGTGAATCAAAGAGAGAGACTTCAGGAATGTTCGTGCTGAGGGAAGGGAACCAGTTACAATAGGAATGAACACAAAAGAAAAGGAGTGATCAGTGAAGCTATTTTCTATAATGCCAGGAGATATTGCAATAAAGGACACACAGGGAGGAGGATTTAGGATGAGCTACAGTCACACAAAGAGAGGGCTATAAACAGGAAGAGATAACCCTCAATATCCTAGACAGGAAGTTAGGAGGGATAGAGAGGAAGGAATTAAGGAAAGAACAAGGGTTTAGTTAAGGTAAAATAACAAATCATGAGAGTGACAGCCTTCTGTGTTAAATGAGATATTGGGTGGTTTGTTAATAATGAAATTATGTTTTCAGAGGTTACAGTGCAAATTTTGGAGGTGGGGCAATAAGAAAAAAGACAGCAGTATAGACGTTTACATCAGAGAATATTTAGAGGAAAACTGGGAAAAAAGGATTTATCCATCAACAAATTGATAATTGAGATCTTTGTCATGTCTTTTAACTTTGTCTAAAGTCTTTTAGTAACAAAACTACTCAGTATGCTAAGCAATATCTGCCCTGGTGTTAGTGGCTCTGCCATATGTTTTAAATAATATCGTTTAAAAGATGTTGAACAGTGTGCATCTTCTAAAATCTTGTAATACTAAAATCAGTCGATTGTAGAATGACCTAAAACAATAATTCCATTAAATATGTTCATGAGCAGTATTTTAGAATCATTTTCTTTGCCTAGTATCATGATTTATATCTTAACTAATTGGAATCTTTTTTTTTTTAATTGCTCTGTGACAAATATCACAAACTAAGTGGCTTAAAACAACACAAATATGTTATCTCCCAGTTTCAACTGTTGAAGAGCCTGGCACTATCTAGCTGACTTCTTTGCTCATGTTGGCTGGGGCTGCTATCTCATCTGAAGCTTAAATTCCCCTTCCCAGCTCATTCAAGCTGTAATTAGAACTTAGATTCTTTGGATTATAGGACTGAGGTTCCAACTTTCTTACTGGCTGTTAGTCAGAGCCCATTCTTAGCATTGAGAGGCTGTTTGTGGTTTCCTGTGTTCATCATAATATGGTGGTTGCTCCTTTAAGGCTTTGAAACTTACTTCTTCTCACTGTGATTTAAAGAGCTCATATAGACAGGCCCATCCACATAATTTCCTTTTGATTCACTCAAGGTCAGCTGATTAGTAAACTTACCTCTATTTACATTTGTAAAGTCTCCTTTGTCACCTAATATAATCATGAGAGTGATAATCCACCAAATTCACAGGTTCTGAACACACTCAAGATGAGGAAATTACACAAGACATTTACACCAATGTGAAAATCTTTAGGGCCATCTTAGAATTACAATTATGCCAACAATCTTGACAATCAGAACACTTAAATAGTACATTGGCTTCCCTGGTGGCACAGTGGTTGAGAGCCTGCCTGCCGATGCAGGGATCACGGGTTCATGCCCCGGTCGGGTAAGATCCCACGTGCCACGGAGTGGCTGGGCCCGTGAGCCATGGCCGCTTAGCCTGCGCGTCCGGAGCATGCACATCCGGAGCCTGTGCTCCGCAACGGGAGAGGCCACAACGGTGAGAGGCCCAAGTACCACACACACACACACACACACACACACAAAATAGTATAAAAATTGATGTAGAAAGAGGAGCATGAGAGAACAAAGTCATGCATGGGAGAGGAAATGCAAGAGATATTTTTACATAAAGAAGATGAATGATTTTATGAGCTTCTAAAACTGACCCAAAAGGATTTTTTAATCTCCTATAGCCATGGAGATATAAAGAAAAAACACAAATTTTTGACTTTTCAAGTAAAAGATTACAATGCAAATGAAATTCATAACCTCTCTGGAGCTCTTAAGTGAAAGTGAGAATGATGATTAGAAAAAATCGGAATGATGGAATTTGTAGGAATTCTGATAGATTATGATTATTTACACCACCACCTCCAATCTTCTTTAACTTTGCTTTTAAAAAGAAAAAAATCTCTTGCTCTAATGGAGATTGTTAGCATTCCTTTGCTTTAACTCTCTTTAATAACCTCATTTGAAGCAGATGCATTTCAAGGGGATGCTGATTGATTTTAAGATCCACAAATACAATCTCTCAGATCTTCCTGAGCCATACCCTCAGAAGAATTAAGATGAATTATGACTTGAGAGGAGATGGACAAAAATCTGGCAAATCATTTCGTTTTTATTCTACTATTTATAACAACCAAAACCTGGGGCTTCATGTAATTCATGTACGAAAATATTATACATGTGTTACGTTAGGAAGGAAAAATCATAACATTATATGGAGTCAAACAATTAATATGGATTGCAGCTTGAGCAGTGATAGGTATCTCTAATTACTTGGTAGATAACTGAAATCTGGACTCAATATTGGCTTATGTTAAATAAAGTTGAGATATTGGAACTTAACTAGAACATAATGAAGGAAGAAATGACAGTACTTAGCGAGAGAAGCTATCTGTAGAGAATTCTTCATAGGTTATTTACTCACACTAACTAATCATGCTCCCAAGGGGGCTCTTCAGTTGCTTTCCCTTCTCCCTGGTCTTCCTTCATTTTCTCTGGCTCTTGGGCTAAGGGTAGTGTACATATGTTCAACTCCATAACAAAGGGCTCTGGTTTCTGTAGGATGTCTTCATCACTGAGCTCAGAGGTAACAAGGAGCAGTATGATATTCAGTCTGTCCTCCTGTGGTTCCAGCTTTCTACTATCTTCTCTTCCTGCCTGTAGACTTCAGCCTCCAGCATTAGAAACAAAAACATCCTTGCAAAGGCTATTTAGTCAAAAACCCTACTTCCATAAGTCATTTTCTATAATAACTATCTCACTGTTTCAGCTCCTCTGATTGAACCCTGACTGACACAAAAAGAAATCTAGTAATTTTTAAAATAAGTATAGTAGAAAAAGCAAGAAATACAAACAAATCTAAGTGGAATGAAGACACTTGAGGTGAGGCACCAAGTTGGAGAATCAAGGGCTTCTTACCTAATTCCCAAATTAGAACCAATAGGTAGACTCTACAGATCCTGGAGTAAAGGAGAAACTGGGTTTCCTTAAAGGTGTATCCTCGTGACAAAAATGCAAATATGTAATGGAGATAGTCTTCCTGGTTTTCCGCTGGCGTCCTGTGAACATTTTTAGGGTAACTTGCTTTGGACAAAGAGAAGTATTGAGAACTTTTAAGTGTTACTCAGTGCACAGTTGTGAACTGACATGAAGTTTTGATCATCCAAAAGACCACTGCACATTTTTACTCAGAATGGGGGCTCATGGAGGTCAGTTGAGAAATTATATGTTGGCCTGAATCCATCTTTTAGTGGGCTTGGTAAATTTGCAAAAACATTCTGTAGTTATCTTCCCAAATTCCAGGTATATAGTTAACATATCTCCATAGTTGACAGAATTCCTACGTTGGTTTCCTGGCCCATGGAGTAAAGGCTGTTATGGTACAAAGGAAAAGTGGAGGTCTCTGATCTCATTATATCCAAAAAGAAAAAAAAAAAAAAAGAATATTATCCATGATGCAATCTCAAAGAATGATGCCAACATCAAAGACTTGAAAGATGTAAGAATAGTGAGTTCTAACTTATCTCCATTGAAAATGCCACTTTGGCTATGAAGAAATACCAGTGATGTAGAATGAACGGGAATTATTGGAAACAATTAGAAATTGCCTCCATTGCAACTGTCGTTTCAGATGCGATCTGCATACTGTAACAAATACCACAAAGGTCAGTAAGCGTGGCAAAAAACTATTAATATGGTAAATGCTTGCATCTATGTTTTAATTAGGAAGGACCACCAGAGAGTTTGCTTTCATAAAGCACTGAGGACAGCACATCTTCACAGTATTACCTCAGGAATTTGTCAGCTCTGTCCTATGTCACAGCGTAGTACACAGGAAACTTGTTTTACCATACCTTTGAACATAATAATATCTTACCAGACTGATATCATGGAAATTAGATTATAGTGGTTAAGACATAACAAGTAACCTTTAGAACTATTTGTAAGAGGTACTTGCCAATAGTGGAAGATAATTTTCCATGAAAATTCAGAAAGGATGAATGTTATGCATGAAGTCACTAAGGACTTCCCTTAAATAGGGCCTGTGTAGCTGAGTAACTAATCTCCAGTTGCTAAATGCTAAATTCCTAATAGGATGTCATTTCCCAAGAGGACCACCCTGATTCCTGATGGTAGTTGAATTATATTTAATCTCTTCCTTCCATCACATAGGGGAGAAGGGTAAGGAAAATAAATAATTCATTAAAACGGTGACTCGGGTTATAGATGTTTTTGTCTGCCCCAAATTCTTTCAGCATCACCCTTATTGGCTTATTAAATACTTTATTTAACATTGTGATATTCATACAACACAGTTCCTGAACAAAGACATCATTTTTCAACCAATGAAACAAGAAAACTTGCTTACTATCACGAAGTTCGTTGGTTTCGCCATATAACCCCATTCTTAGAAGCAGCAGGATTAATATTGATACAAATTGAGATGGTCCCTGAGGACTTAGTTATTTTGCTGATTGGATGACAATAACTTGTCATGCTACAATGACTATTATAGTTGGAAAAGTACACCATATATTGGAATAAATGTAAAAGTTTTGGATTCTATTCTTGGCTCTACCTTTAATTAATTGGATAGATTGAGACAAATCAGTATGCTTTCATAATTTTTTTATTAATTAATTAATTTAATTTATTTATTATTTTTGGCTGTGTTGGGTCTTTGTTGCTGTGTGTGGGCTTTCTCTAGTTGTGGCAGGCGGGAGCTAGTCTTCATTGCGGTGCACGGGCTTCTCCTTGCAGTGGCTTCTCTTGCTGCAGAGCACGGGCTCTAGGCATGTGGGCTTCAGCAGTTGTGGCGGGTGGGCTTCCGTAGTTGTGGCTCGTGGGCTCTAGAGCACAGGCTCAGTAGTTGTGGCGCATGGCTTATAGTTGCTCCGAGGCATGTGGGATCTTCCCGGACCAGGGTTCAAACTGGTGTCCCCTGCATTGGCAGGTGGATTCTTAACCACTGTGCCACCAGGGAAGCCCATCATATTTTTAAAAAGAAGAAAGATTGTTTCTAAGAACGACAGAAGTATCCAAGGTGTTTGAGAAAGATCCAATGGTTAAAAGTTTACAATGAATATTTTAAAGTATATTTAGTTTTAAATGTAATGCCCCTTTAAAAATATCTGAGAAACTTCTTTTGGATGTTAGGTGGTTATCAGTGGCTATCAGATGCCTATAACTGAGATTTGATCTGTCAGTTTATCATATGAACAGTGTTTGATATGCTGAACTTTTGACCATTACATCCTTTTAGTGTGTTTTTGTTTTTATTTAAATATATTTTTGTTTGTAATTGTTGAAGTAGAAATTCTTAATGGTTTAGGACAAATTTCATGCTTTGCCAAAGTTTTGAATATTATTTTGAATTCACTAAACTTTAAAAGAATTTTATGACTGAAAAAAATGATTAATATATAGTAAGATCCACGGTTCTACTGACTAAAGAGAACTGAACTCTTCTTTCATTTACAGTTAAGATCTCAGAGTAATCTTCTTTTTTTGGCATGCAGGTGAAAGTCAGAGTTGAGTAATTATGATGGCAAAAGGAACAGCTGTTAAACATTCCAAAGTGAGCATTATAAACCTAATATAATATCAAGCTTTGTAAGTTAATGTTGGTATAGGATTTTTATATTCTTAGGAAAAACTAGTTAAAAAAAAAGTACAAAATATGAGAGAAATGTATTTATTTTAAACATCTTTATTAGAGTATAATTGCTTTACAATGGTATGTCAGTTTCTGCTTTATAGCAAAGTGAATCAGTTATACATATACATATGTGAATCAGTTATACATATACATATCTCTTCCCTCTTGCATCTCCCTCCCTCCCACACTCCCTATCCCACCCCTCTGGGTGATCACAAAGCACCGAGCTGATCTCTCTGTGCTATACAGTCGCTTCCCACTAGCTATTTATTTTACGTTTGGTAGTGTATATATGTCCATGCCACTTTCTCACTTTTTCCCAGCTTACCCGTCCCCCTCCCCATATCCTCAAGTCCATTCTCTACTAGGTCTGCATCTTTATTCCCATCTTATTCCTATGTTCTTTGAACCATTTTTTTCTTTTTTTTAGATTCCATATATATGTGTTAGCATACGGTATTTGTTTTTCTCTTTCAGACTTACTTCACTCTGTATGAGTCTCTAGGTCCATCCACCTCGCTACCAATAACTCAATTTCATTTTTTTTTATGGCTGAGTAATATTCCATTGTATATATGTGCCACATCTTCTTTATCCATTCATCTGTTGATGGACACTTATGTTGCTTCCATGTCCTGGCTATTGTAAATAGAACTGCATTGAACATTTTGGTACATGACACTTTTTTTTTTTTTTTGCAGTACACGGGCCTCTCACTGTTGTGGCCTCTCCCATTGCAGAGCACAGGCTCTGGATGCGCAGGCTCAGCAGCCATGGCTCATGGACCTAGCCGTTCCGTGGCATGTGGGATCTTCCCGGACCGGGGCATGAACCCATGTCCCCTGCATTGGTAGGCAGACCTTCAACCACTGCACCACGAGGGAAACCCCCATGACTCTTTTTGAATTATGGTTTTCTCAGGGTATATGCCCAGTAGTGGGATTGCTGGGTCATATGGTAGTTCTATTTGTAGTTTTCTAAGGAACCTCCATACTGTTCTCCATAGTGGCTGTATATATTCACATTCCCACCAACAGTGCAAGAGTGTTCCCTTTTCTCCACACCCTCTCCAGAATTTATTGTTTGTAGATATTTTGATGATGGCCATTCTGACCGGTGTGAGATGATATCTCATTGTAGTTTTGATTTGCATTTCTCTAATGATTAGTGATGTTGAGCATTCTTTCATGTGTTTGTTGGCAATCTGTATATCTTCTTTGGAGAAATGTCTATTTAGGTCTTCTGCCCATTTTTGGATTGGGTTCTTTGTTTTTTTTTTTAATATTGAGCTGCATGAGTTGCTTATATGTCTTGAAGATTAATCCTTTGCCAGCTGCTTCATTTGCAAAAATTTTCTCCCATTCTGAGGGTTGTCTTTTGGTCTTGTTTATGGTTTCTTTTGCTGTGCAAAAGCTTTTAAGTTGCATTAGGTCCCATTTGTTTATTTTTGCTTTTATTTCCATTTCTCTAGGAGATCAGTCAAAAAGGATCTTGTTGTGATTTATGTCATAGAGTTTTCTGCCTATGTTTTCCTCTAAGAGTTTGATGGTGTCTTGTCTTACATTTAGGTCTTCAATCCATTTTGAGTTTATTTCTGTGTATGGTGTTAGGGAGTGTTCTGATTTCATTCTTTTACATATAGCTGTCCAGTTTTCCCAGCACCACTTACTGAAGAGGCTGTCTTTTCTCCACTGTATATTCTTGCCTCCTTTATTAAAGATAAGGTAACCATATGTGCGTGGGTTTATCTCTGGGCTTTCTATACTGTTCCATTGATCTATATTTCTATTTTTGTGCCAGTACCATACTGTCTTGATTACTGTAGCTTTGTAGTATAGTCTGAGGTCAGGAAGCCTGATTCCTCCAGCTCCATTTTTCTTTCTCAAGATTGCTTTGGCTATTCAGGGTCTTTTGTGTTTCCATACAAATTGTGAAATTTTTTGTTCTAGATCTGTGAAAAATGCCAGTGGTCGTTTGATAGGGATTGCATTGAATCTGTAGATTGCTTTGGGTAGTAGAGTCATTTTCACAATGTTGATTCTTCCAATCCAAGAACATGGTATATCTCTCCATCTATTTGTGTCATCTTAATTACATTCATCAGTGTCTTATAATTTTCTGCATACAGGCCTTTTGTCTCCTTTGGTAGGTTTATTCCTAGATATTTTATTCTTTTTGTTGCAATGGTAAATGAGAGTGTTTTCTTAATTTCACTTTCAGAATTTTCATCATTAGTGTATAGGAATGCCAGAGACTTCTGTGCATTAATTTTGTATCCTGCTACTTTACCTAATTCATTGATTAGCTCCAGTAGTTTTCTGGTAGCATCTTTAGGATTCTCTATGTATAGTTTCATGTCATGTACAAACAGTGACAGCTTTACTTTTTCTTTTCCAATTTGGATTCCTTTTATTTCTTTTCTTCTCTGATTGCTGTGGCTAAAACTTCCAAAACTATGTTGAATAATACTGGTAGGAGTGGACAACTTTGTCTTGTTTCTGATCTTAGTGGAAATGGTTTCAGCTTTTAACCATTGAGGATGATGTTGGCTGTGGGTTTGTCTTATATGGTCTTTAATATGTTGAGGAAAGTTCCTTCTATGCCTACTTTCTGGAGGGTTTTTATCATAAATGGGTGTTGAATTTTGTCGAAAGCTTTCTGTGCATCTATTGAGATTATCATACGGTTTTTCTCCTTCAAGTTTTTAATACGGTGTATCACGTCGATTGATTTGTGTATAATGAAAAACTCTTGCATTCCTAGGATAAACTCCACTTGATCATAGTGTACGATCCTTTAAATGTGCTGTTGGACTCTGTTTGCTAGTATTTTGTTGAGGATTTTTGCACCTATTTCCTCAGTGATATTGGCCTGTAGTTTTCTTTCTTTGTGACATCTTTGTCTGGTTTTGGTATCAGAGTGATGGTGGCCTCGTAGAATGAGTTTGGGAGTGTTCCTCCCTCTGCTATATTTTGGAAGAGTTAGAGAAGTATAGGTGTTAGCTCTTCTCTAACTGTTTGATAGAATTCACCTGTGAAGTCATCTGATCCTGGGCTTTTGTTTGTTGGAAGATTTTTAATCACAGTTTCAATTTCAGTGCTTCTGATTGGTCTGTTCATATTTTCTATTTCTTCCTGGTTCAGTCTCAGAAGGTAGTGCTTTTCTAAGAATGTGTCCATTTCTTCCAGGTTGTCCATTTTATTGGTATAAAGTTGCTGGTAGTAATCTCTCATGATCCTTTGTATTTCTGCAGTGTCAGTTGTTACGTCTCCTTTTTCATTTCTAATTCTGTTGATTTAAGTCTTCTCCCTTTGTTTCTTGATGAGTCTGGCTAATGGTTTATCAATTTTGTTTCTCTTCTCAAAGAACAAGCTTTTAGTTTTATTGATCTTTGCTATTGTTTCCTTCATTTCATTTTCATTTATTTCTGATCTGATCTTTATGATTCCTTTCCTTCTGCTAACTTTGGGAGGTTTTTCTGTTCTTCTTTCTCTAATTGCTTTAGGTGTAAGGTTATGTTGTTTATTTGAAATGTTTCTTGTTTCTTAATGTAGACTTGTATAGCTATAAACTTCCCTCTTAGAACTGCTTTTGCTGCATCCCATAGGTTTTAGGTTGTTGTGTTTTCATCGTCATTTTTTCTAGGTGTTCTTTGATTTCCTCTTTGATTTCTGCAATGATCTCTTGGTTATTAAGTAGTTTGTTGTTTATTCTCCATGTGTTTGTATTTCTTACAGTTTTTTTCCTGTAATTGATATCTAGTCTCATAGTGTTGTGGTCAGAAAAGATACTTGATAAGATTTCAATTTTCTTAAATTTACCAAGGATTGATTTGTGACCCAAGATATGATCTATACTGGAGAATGTTCCATGAGCACTGGAGAAGACGTGTTTTATGTTGTTTTTGGATGGAATGTCCTATAAGTGTCAATTTAGTCCATCTTGTTTAATGTATCATTTAAAGCTTGTGTGTCCTTATTTATTTTCATTTTGGATGATCTGTCCATTGGTGAAAGTGGGGTGTTAAAGTCCCCTACTATGATTGTGTTACTGTTGATTTCCCCTTTTATGGCTGTTAGTATTTTCCTTATATATTGAGGTGCTCCTATGTTGGGTGCATAAATATTTACAATGGTTATATCTTGTTTTTGGATTGATCCCTTCATCATTATTTCATGTCCTTCTTTGTCTCTTGTAATAGTCTTTGTTTTAAAGTCCATTTTGTCTCATATGAGAATTGCTACTCCAACTTTCTTTTGATTTCCATTTGCATGGAATATCTTTCTCCATCCCTTCACTTTCATTCTGTATGTGTCCCTAGGTCTGAAGTGGGTCTCTTGTAGATAGCATATATACGGGTCTTGCTTTTGTATCCATTCAGCCAGTCTATGTCTTTTGGTTGGTGCATTTAATCCATTTACAGAGAAATGTATTTTTAATGAAGTTGGAATATGGGTAACTATAAAACAATCAAACCAGTGGTATGATCATTCAAAATCATACATAACTGGGTTCTAATTATGACTGTCTTTGACAAGACTAAGTAAATGCTGATAAGTTCTCAAAAACAGATCAAATTATTAGTGTGGGTGAGACACTCATGTCTTTTATTTATGTTCTGCTCATAGATTAATCTCAATGGAATTGATATTTTTTAAGAATTGTTTCTCTGCCAAAATGTTCTTCATTCAATGGCATTTTACTATTAGATCTAGAATACTAATATTTTAAAGTGTAGAATTAACATACAGAAATATTGTTTCCTCCCTCAAACAAGTTAGATGCCTCTAAAGAGGCCTGAGGTAATTTAGGATTACAGTCTTCTAAAGAGAAATAATCCTGTATCTGCTTGATGAAAACTGTAGGTGGATCGTTTTCAAATTTCAGAAACAAACAATATATATGGTCATCAATGTCAACAGACTACTAGTAGGTAAAGCCTCATAAACATGTTGGTTTTACTCAAAAAATGAGTTTTTGAATCATGATAGAAATTTGCTATTTTTTTTTTATCTGAAGAACTCGTCCTTGTGCTTTTCAGAATATAGTATGTAAAGCAATTCAAGGCTACCCTGTTGAAGTTTGGGTGGGAGCGCTGTAGTCCATTCTACTAAGTCCAGTTCCCAAAAAGTTCTTAAACATATACAGTAAGCCCAAGGCTTAACAGTGCAGTATTAAGAGTTTAGAGATTTTTAAAACATTTGTACATGTAATAAGAAGTGTTAAAAATTGTATGAAGAGATATATTTGCTCTCATGCCAGGACACACACACACACGCACACACACACACACACACACACACACTGCTCAAGTCATTTCAGTTGCACAAGTGTCCTTAAGTCCTAGCGGGGAAAGAAAGAGCAGAATGGTGGCATGGTGACAGCAAAAAGGACAAATGTAACTGCAAGAAATCTTTCAAGAATCGTGACTTATGTACCATACATAGTAATCCCTTCCAGCATTTGAGAAAAGATGGAAGTATGTTTAAGATTTACATTTCAAACTTCTAGACCAGCTTATCTTATACTTTTTATTCCTGTTTATAATCTCTTCCATCCATATGACTGGTAATATCACTTGTGAAAACATCCCATATATGTTCTTCTCAATGACTGATGCTTCTGATATAACTATTAAGAACTCTGAAGGGCCTGAGATTTTACTCTACTTGCAAACTGAAAGTTAGCATGGTAGAGCTTCAGAGATATTAGCAGGAGACCTAAAACTTCATGTCAGAAACAGAGAACTGTTTATTGCTCATGACAATTAAAATAGCCAGAACATCAGCACTTGGCTTGATTTCTCAAGCCTTAATTTCCAAGAGCTGATGTTAAGAGAAGTGACACCTGCCTACACAGTGGGTTATATTATAGAGAACCTACATTTTAAAATACAAATCAGTAGGCATGCCTGTCTGTTGTTCCACAGAGAGATACTTTATCCCTCAAGGCTCTAAACAAACCTGCTTCTGCTTCGATGTGGGTGGGGGGAGCTGCTGGGGGGTATGCTATCTCTGTTATCCAAGGCTGTTTGCTATTCAGAGATCCTCGAAAAGATAGTTCAGAACAAAAGCTGTTGTGCCTCTGCTTATAACACATTCAGCAACACAAGAGGCCCATGGACAATCGCTTCCCAGTGAAAATGTTACCATTTAAGAAAAAAAAAAAACTTCTGAAAATACTATTAAGGGAAGGCAAAATCACACACTCAGGGAGGACATGTTGGGACTCTCAGGATCCACAGAGGACTGCCTCTCTCCACAAGTGTTCCAACCCTCACCCCTTTCTTTCAAATAATGGTAACACTAAATATATTGCTATAAATGTTTGTCACCAAAAGATTCATCTTCTGAATTATTTTAAAAGTAAGGCTTGGGGCTTCCCTGGTGGCGCAGTGGTTAAGAGTCTGCCTGCCGATGCAGGGGACACGGGTTCCTGCCCTGGTCCGGGAGGATCTCACATGCCACGGAGCGGCTGGGCCCGTGAGCCATGGCCGCTGGGCCTGCGCGTCCGGAGCCTGTGCTCCACAACGGGAGAGGCCACAACAGTGAGAGGCCTGTGTACTGCAAAAAAAAAAAAAAAAATGTAAGGCTTCATTGTATAACAGTTATCCTGACGTATACTGAATTCACAATAACTTAATTTCTATACTTCACAATCCATTAACAGCCAGTGAAGTGAAATCCTATAGCAGTAAGACATCGTAATCACTAACCCCAATATTAAGAAGCAAACATTTATTTTTTACATACCTGCCTTTGTGTTCCAAAGAGTCAATGCCTATGTGTACAAAACACAATCAAACATTCTACATATATTACTAAGTATATCCTTGCAAGTCCAGGCAAGAATAACAAAACTGAGCACTCAAGGCTACCAGTAGTATTCTTTTGCAGCAAATATTGGAGAACATCATAATGACTTCAGATAATTTTCTTTTATAATTTTGGGAAATTCTCTCTAACCATGACTTTTAAGGTTAAGTAAAATATGTAAAATCTGCAAATATGTTTTTAAATGGAGTTCCTAATTGATTCAGGCTAACACTATGATCACGTAATTGTTAGCCTTATAATTGGTTCTTAATTGCTTATATGTATGATACCGTCATTGCTAGTCATTATAATGATAATACAATATTAATAAATTACATATTGTTACAGTTTAAATTCCTTGTAATATCATGACCTACATCTCGTTTTATTTTTCATAAAACACTTGTAGGATAGGTAAGGTTTTTGTCATGTGATTCTGGAAATGGTGAAGACTGGCATCAATCACTGTTTTGCCCATCACATTGGAAGTTAATTGAAAACTTGATGAATATGAATCTAACAGACCAAATCAGCTGATTCTATCCTTGCTAGCCCTGGCATTCAGATTCCTCTGCTATTTCCATTGGCCCTTGCCAACTGGATCCTAGGGAATGTGCTACTACTGAGGTGGCAGCACAGATCTCATTGATTGGGGAAATATGCAACAGTTAATCATCTGCTTAGGAGCTGGAAATTTTTAAGATCATTAAAAGGAGTCTTTAGAATTAATGTAGATTATCATGTACCTTAAAGGACTTTCTACATTTTTATAAATATCCTTCCTCTAAATAGCTAGAGGCCATGAGCATAAAGAGTAGTTAAGTTCTACAAAGCAAATGATCTAAGCCCCCAGCATAAGACCTGCTCTTTTTAATCTTGCAAAGATTACACAGGTTTGTTTACTTCATAGTCCTAATGGAAACATGGCTCATTTCAGAAATTTGATTAAGAACCTGATTCAATTCTAATCAAAATATTTAAGTCATATGTTGTCTTCCTTGCTGAAGAAACAAAGAGGAATAAATGTACTTCTGACCTCAAGAAGCTTATATTATGAGGCAAAGATAAGAATTAACTGAAAGAAACAAAACTTGTCTATTACATAGACTAATTATCTTTGTTGTATAAACTCACTTGTTTTGACCAATTTTATTAGTGATAGAATTTCACCAAATTTTTTATCTCTTTATCTTAAAATATTTTTTCAAGGTTTAAAATTAATGGTATTTTATACAAAAAGTATATGCACTTTTTATACTGAAAGCATCAACTAGAAAATAGTAATGATCAAAAATTATATGCTGTCAGAGAAGCAAAAGTTGTTGCAACCAAGTTCACTGTATTTTAAAACTTCATAGAGCAGCAAGGCGTTCTAAAGAAATTTAGTGATTGACAGCTTGACTTTAAATTTTGCTTGCCCTCACTCTGTTAGGACAACCTCAGCGTCCTGATCATAATATCATTATTTTCCCAGTTGACTCTCTGAACTTATGACTGAGTCAATCACAAGTGATTGAATCAATAGCAGCACTGATATTAACTTACAGTACAATATGCATTGTGGTGAAATTGGGATGTGAGACATGTACTTTGCTTTGCAGAAGTAAGTCATTATAAGAAATTTATCCATTGATAAAATATTTCAGCTTTCAGTATGACTAATAATGAAACATGTGTGCCAATTTATTAATTAATGAAACAGATTTTACTGTCTTCTGCCAAATAAGCATATACTTTCACTTCTGGAATAATTTCATTTATTTAAAATCATCAAAAGTTGTGAAAATAACTAATTTGATTGGTATCATTATTTTTCCAGGGCCAGTGTTGATATTAGTAAAAGCTTTTTAAAACTGTAGTAAATTCTGATTACTATTTTGCTGTTACCATTAGTAAGAGGTAATGATTCTCTGAATCTGACCTTTAGTTTATTGCAGTTTAAAATCTAGTTCTCAATGAAATTAAAAGATATCTATAACATACTTTTTAAATTCAATACCACATAATCATTAGATCCTATCAAATAGAAAACTGAATATAAATCATTCATTTTACAGTATTTTATTACAACATTTTATATTTCTAAAGACACCATTATATTAAAATAAAATCTAGCTTTAACTTTTCATATATGCTTTTATTGTCCATAAATGTTTAATTAATTTTATTGCAGCTCCATTAACATAGCCCAAATTATTTTCTGGCTGTAAGTGTTCAAATAATTTTGACTGAAAAGTCAACTTATCTAAGCTTCTGTCAAAACTTGAACTAATCAAATCTCACATATCCACAAAAATAAAATAGAAAATTTATAGGGAAGTTTAAATGATGATATCCAGAAATGTTATGAACCAGAACTAATTGACATTAGTATTTATATAGCTGGGAATCAAGGGGCTTTTTACTTAAGAAGAAGGTATTTTTGCCATATGCTTCTCACTTCTTTTTTGAACTTCAGGCAAATCAAAAATTGAGTGTATGTATTCTGTAAACATTGATGAACATTAATGAAAAGGATTATTTACTGAATCTACTATTCCTAGGTTAGCACTCCATAAGAATCAGCACAGCTTCAAATTTGGCACATAAACGGACACATACAAATGTATCATAGTTCTAACCTGCTGTAATGTAAATATTATTGTCAATCACACAATTGACTTTTTAATTAATGTACCCATAGTTCCTTAATGTAGAGGAATGATCCCTGAGCGAGGAATAAAAAGGTCTGAACTCCCATCTGGGCTCTGTTTTTTTGCTGACTTAACATGATTGTGAGATGAATTCTTAATAAGACCTGGTACAAAATAAGAGCTCACAAAATATTGATTCAAAATGTGAAACTGACTAATAGAGACAAATATTGCAGAAAAAGGTATGATAATGCATTAATTTTCTGTGCTTCATAGCAAATTACCACAAATTTAGCAGTTTAAGATAGCACACATTTATTTTCTCACAGTTTCTGTAAGGTAGAAGTTGTGGCACAGCCTAGCAAGGTCTCACCAGGTTGAAATCCATATGTTGACTGAGGCTGTGATCTCATCTGAAGCTGTACTGGAGAAGAATCAATTTGCAGGGTCCCTGACTTGCGGGAAGGACTCATATTTGTGGCTGGCACTAAGGTCCTCATTTTCTTGTTGGCTCTTGGCCAGGGGCTGTGCTCAGCTCACAGAGGTCACCCTGATCTCTCTTCCACATAGCCTTCTCCATATGCCCTCTCACAATGTGGAAGCTTACTTCTTCAGAACAAGCAACAGAGAGACTCCCACCTCAGAGACAGCCAAGTCTCTCTTTTAAAGACTTTCACCTCATTAAATCAGGACCACCTAGAATACTCTCCCTTTTGATTAATTCAAAATCAACTTACTTGAGACCTTAATTACATCTGCAAAATCCCTTCACATTTGCCATAGCCTATTTTCTAGAAGCAAGTTACATTCAAGAGAGAAAATTATACAGGATTGTGCATGCCAGAAGGTGGAAATCACTGGGGTCCACTTTAAGGTCCATCTGCCGAAGATGGAATTGTGGTGATCAAATCCAGAAGATGTCCAATTTATCATTGTTAACATATGAAAAAGTGGAGACGAACTCCAATGAGGTCACAGTGTCCTAAGACAGAATGTAATAAGTGCTGGAATGACAGTAAGTCAAAAAGGTTAACAGAACACTGACAATACACAATAGCAACAATGATGTTCCTTAGGGTTCTTTTACCCACTGGATAGCTGCTACACCTAGCCACCTATCACTTTTTGTTGGAAATAAAATGGTGTGGAAGGGGAGATACAGGTTGTTCCAGACAAATTTATATTGGTAATCCTTGCTTGTACTTATTCTGTAAATCTTGCTTTTCCTAAGATGTTGAGCTCAGCTAAACAATAATGGATTTACCTTTCTTCTAGAAGTGATATTATTTTCTATATAAGAATCAATTCAGGACAAATAAAATGATTTATTTGCAATAACCCATCCCCAAACCTTAAGAGAAAAATAAAAGTACTTTATTAAGCCCCACAGGGGGGAAATGTGCTTTTATAAATTAGATTTCCAACATTATTCAGTTTATTTTTAGAAAGCCAACATATTTTGGCACTTGTTTTCCCCTGTTACAATATAAATAACTGAACACCTTGGAAAAGTAGCAAACGCTTCCAACTTTTTCAACCTGAAATTCTATCTCCTGCCATTTTCCCAGAATAGGAAGGCAACTCCTTTGAACTAAGGGTTGCTTATCACTCATCTGCCAGAAGGACATGGTTACCCAGAAATCAGCTGCTAACTTCTCCTTTTCAAAGTTTTGTGTTGTAGCAGGTCTGCATCTAAACCTCAAATCTAACCTCTGAAGTGTAAGAATAGGAAAGAAAATGGCCTAATTGTATAATGCCTTTTTTTTTTCTATAAAAATCTTCTCTGGAATATAACATGTAATATTATCAGGTAGTCAGGTGAAAAATCTTGTATAATTCTACTTGAACTATTAATTATAACAATGAACAACTAGAAAGTCATTATATTAAAAATTGTCTTTACTTAGCACCTGTTATATACTGAGCAATATTGTAAATTCTGAGAATTGAAGAAAGCACTCTACCCTGAATATCTAACAATCAAAGAATTGTTAGGCATAGTATGGTACATCCAAATTATTAAATGTTAAACAATCATTACTCTGGTATTTCTAAAGAATCTTTAATGAGATTGAAAAAAAGAACAATTTTAAATTAAAAAGATTAAAAAATAATATTAACATGGAAAAATTGTAACATGTTCACCCAATAGAATATGATACAATAGTAGAAATGAATGATCTAAACTGACACATATCAAATTAGATTAATCTCAAAAATAATGTTAAGCATAAAAAACAAATTACAGAGGAATACTTACAGTATAACCACATAATACTATGTAGTAAAAGTGAAAGAAATATATGCAAACAATGAATACCAAATTCTGCCTAGTGTTTAAATATGTGAGAGAAAGAATAAAAGTGATTCCAGAAAGGAACAAAAAGGACTTCAATCATTTAGGTAATGTTTTATTTCTTTTGCTTTATATGGGCACATCGGGTATAGTAATATTTTTTTGAAACCTATTTTTATTCATAATTATTTTTTAAAAAACAGGATTAAAACTACCAATAGAAATAAACAAAACAAAACAAAACCAGCATATGATATATAATTCCATTTGTTGAGTAGTAGAGTTTTTATATTTTTTTCATGTTTTCATTCTCATCTTTCTCTCTTTCTTTTCAGTAATCATGTATTCATTTTATAATTAGAAGAAAAAATGTCACTCAAAACAGTTTAAATGTGTCACTGTTCATGTACAGCGGTAAGGAGTGGGAATTTTAGTCTCTAGTGAGGCAGGGTTGTCATTTGGTCCAAACCAGAGCTTTCTCTTTTTATCAAACCAACAATTGCTGAATTTCAAATCATGTTTTTATTTTTCCTTTCCTGAGGCCAGTTGATAGGCTTTTCTAGCCATTTTTCCTAAATTATCATTTTGGGAAATAACCCTTTGGATCATGACAGAGGTTTGGCTGCTGCTGGTCCCTTTAACGGCAGCCTTCCTTGCAGAAATATCAGTGAGGTGCTTTCCCCAGCTTCTAGAGAATCAAGTTTAGAATGTCACAGATTCTTTTTTTTTATACAAAGATTTTTTTTAAAAAATTTATTTATTTAATTCATTTTATTTTTGGCTGCTTTGGGTTTCCGCCGCGGTGCACGGGTCCTCTCTAGTTACGGCGAGCGGGGGGCCACTCTTTGCCGTGGTACACATGTGGGCTTCTCATTGGCTTCTCTTGTTGCAGAGCACAGGCTCTAGGCACGCGGGCTTTAGTAGTTGTGACTCATGGGCTCCAGAGCACAGGATCAGCAGTTGTGGCACACAGGCTCAGTTGCTCTGTGGCATGTGGAATCCCCCCAGACCAGGGTTCAAAACTGTGTCCCCTTCAGTGGCAGGTGGATTCCTAACCACTGTACCACCAGGGAAGCCAGAATGCCACAGATTCTTAATAGCAGCTAAATCTATTATTGTGAATATTGCATCCAATAATTCCTGAACATAGGGGCTACTTTTTATATTATTTTCACTGGAAATAAGGAAGCCATGTTGCTTCCCCAACGTTCCAAAATCCTGATCTACTCTGAAAGCTATCTACTATCAGTATTAATATTGGCAGTTTTGTCCTTGTCTCAAGTACAAACACATATAAGAGCATGGGATTCAGCTTGTTGGGCCAAAGTAGCCATAGGTAAAGATGCTGACTCAACAACATCAAAAGGAGCTGTGATAACATACCCAGTACAATATTTGCCATTGTCATCTTTTAAATAGGAACCACCAGTGAACCATGAGAAAAAGTAAGCTTTACTCAAAGTAATTTCCTGTAGATCGTGACAAGGAGTCAGGTGGTGGTCTGTCAGGGCTAAGCAACCGTGAGGGAATGTAAAAAAGTAAAAAAGTAAAATGTAAAATAGTTATGTGGGGAGCATTTATAAAAGTACTGTATAGGTGAGGCAGCTGACAGAAATGTTGAGTGTGATGAGAATTCAGGAGAGCTTCTACTGCATGAGGTACAAAAATGGTTAAAGGGAATTCCACAGTGATTTTCTTGGTGGCCTTAACCAAAATGGCAGCAGCTATGATGGCCTTAAGGCAAGAGGAGTATCCGCAAGACACAGGGTCCTGTTGCTGTCTATAATACCCTACGGGTATTATATGTGTTATGGGTTCCTTGTGTTACTGGGTGAATATCACAAGGACAATTTCTTCCTTTTCAAATACAAAAATGAAAAAGAGAATCTGTTAATTGGAATGCCCAAGGGCAGATGGGTTCAGCAGCTTCTTCTTTTTAGGTCTTGAAGACTGTAATTTGGTCCTTGCCATAAAATTGGGTTTGGGTTTTGAATTATTGAATAGAACATAGAGGTTTGACAGTAAGAGAGAAATTTAGAATCCAACTTCAGCAGTAACCAACTAGCCCAAAATAGCCTCAGAATTAGTACTTAGTTTTGGTTCTGAGAAACTCAGGACACCATGAAGTCTATCTGGATATAGGTGCAGTGCTTGTTCTGATACCAGATGCCCTAAGACCCAGACCCAGGCTTGGGAAAACTGCAGTTTTCCTTTGGCAACCTTATGTTCCTTTAGGCCAAAATCTTTAGCAAGTGGATGTTCTCTTCCTGTGTGGAGGCTTGAGAAGAGGAACACAGAAACAAACCATCCACTTATTGCAACAAAGTAGAACTTTACCATAGAGAATATTATATCATCCAGATCAGCCTTCAGGATTTGCAAGAATTAAGAAGGACTGTCAGTAAAACCTTGAGGTATTACTGTTCAGGTGAATTGTTTTTCTTCCCAAGTGAAGAGAAAAAGATATTAGTTAGCTTCATCATCTGGAATACTAAAGAATGCACTGCATGAATCAATTACAGTAAAGAATTCACTTCTGGTAGGAATGGATGTTAGTGACATACAAGTTTTATGAACAACTGAGTGTCAAGAGATAACAATGTAGTTTACTGCTCAGAGGTCCTGAACAAACCTCCATTTTCAGCCCTGAAATTTTCTTACCGATAAAATGGGAGTGTTACAGGGGCTGCTAGTACAAGGGACAGTGACTCTTTGGGCTTTGTAACCTTCTATTATGGGCATTATGACTTGAAGGACTTCTTTACTTATAGGGTATTTATTAATTATTGGAAGAGGTTTTAAGAGGTCTATTTGATGGGAGGTGCTCTGTGAATTTTGCTAACATCAGTTGGAGATTTTGCCCGTAAAAAAGGTGGTAGCTGATTTAATAGGGACAAATAAATGATTGGTGTTTCCAGAATCAGCTCTAGTACTGTCAGAGACAGGACAAATATAAGTTGTCAGAGGGTCATTTAATTCACCTGGTGGGTTACTTTGATAACTATTGTCAATTTCTAGAATTCTCATTTTTGGAAGAAAGAAATTTCAGCATGGTACTTCTGTAAGAAATCTCAGCCTAATAAATGGATAAGGGAGGAAGAACTAAGGGGACAAGGGAATATACCTCTCAGAGTATATTGGGAATAGGTTCAGAGACAGAAACCTCTTGAGGTTTATTAGAGATCCCCACTATTTTAACTCTTTAAGTAATCTGAGGCAGGGAGTGTTTTATAGTAGTGGGATTGAGAACGCTGAGAGTGTGGCTCCCTCCAGTGTCAATTAGGACTGGAAGAGATTCAACCCCAACCTGGAGATATGTTCCTTCAAGCCGATTAACAGGAAGGATTGGGAATAGCCCCTGTATTTCCTCAGAGCCCTGTCTGAGAAATGAGATGTTCAAAAGGCTGCATATAGAGCTGGAGATGTTTAAAGTGCTTACTTTAAGCACTTTAAGAAAGTAACTACCTCCTTTCTAATGTCCTGGATCTTTGCAATAATAGCAGAAGCTAGATGGGTTTTGGCTTTCTTAAGAAGCCTTCATTTTTTGGATTTGAAGATGAAGAATTTTGTCAGTCTTCCTTTAATGTGACCCATATAGAGCGTAAAAGAGCTGGTTTGCCAGATTAACTAAATCTAGAGTGATCATAGTTTCCATTCCATTCTGTTTTTTAAAAATTATTATTGTTATTTTTTACTAGAAGGGAAAAGTCCCAGTATAGCCCATTAATAAACAAAGAGTTAAAAGCTACACAGGTAGAATCAACATCTGAAGGAAGACCAGAATTTTCTTTAAAAATAACCTAAAGTTGATTATAGTAACCATAAACAGGTTCATCAGATATCTGTGTGCAAGTCTGAGTTTTGTTCCAATCAACAGGCTTTGGAAAAACCCTAGGAATTGCTGGTTGGAGTTGCCTAGTGATTGCCTAATCCAGATCATATAATAAGTTAGCTGGTCTTCTGGTTGTAAGTTCTAGAGACCATTCAGGATTTTCCCAATTAGAGGTTTTCATCCAGTGCTGGGCCTGGCTTTATGGGCAAGCAAGTGAACTAGATATAGGTCAGAGAAACCAGACTGATAAGTTTGAATGACTATACTAAATTCCTCAACAAATCTGTGAGGAACTTTGGTTACTTTGGGAAAATCTGACTATGGCTTATAGTGAAGTATAAGAAGTTTAGCCTTTGGATCCTCAGAAGGTTTTATTTTAAAGGGACAGGTTCTGACAAGTTCAGAAGAGAAGGGAGTGGAGAGAATTTGGGGGAAAAATTTAGTGAGTTTTAGTGAATTTTAGTGAGATAATCATTACAGAGAATTGAGGGTATAGAGGGTATAGAGGAGGCAAAGGCAGCACAGAGGGAAGGAGAAAGGTGGAGTCTAAGGCAAAGAAACCAAAGAAGAAAAGACTTGAGACTTGGAGATATATTTTATCTTTCTTAAACTTTCATGTGTCTCAATTAATCTTGAAATCTTATTTAGTTGAGAGGCAATTTTATGCTCCTGATAATGATGAGAATTCTCAAAACAACAACTGAAAGAAGAATTTCACTTTGAGCTATTATAGTCCAATTCTGTTTTAAGGAAATTAAGTTTGGGATTTCAAAATTTCTTGATAATGGCCATTGAGGCCATTGTCATTTTGAATTGCCTTTAGTCAGGTCAGTCTATTTAATTTTACAAGTACACAAGAGGAGTGAATGTGGTTTTTAAGCATAAAATCATCTAGGAATCCCTGTAGTGTGGGTTCCTCAAAATACTTAGATAACTGAGATCCCATTTTCATAGGTTTTTCTCTAGAGTAAAGAACAATTTTCAAACAGCTCAAATGGCTTACTGCACAAATGGCTCAATTAGACATCTTGCAAGCCTGAATACCAGTCAATTCTAAGGAAACAACTTGCTCCCAGGAGAGCCAGGTCAAAACTTTTTTACACAGTTTCCAGGGAATAGCCCCTTCCAGAGGAATGAGCTGAAGTCTAAAGGCGTTTTCAGCCAGCTTTAGGTGAAGCAGTCTGACTCAAAATCAAAGTTCCAAAGGAGTACTTGTATACAGAACAAGGCCTTAACCAGGAAGACAAAACCTTAAAATAAATCCAAAATAAAGCCTGGAGAGTTTCAAATGTAAAGAAGGAATGAACTTGAATCCAGAAGAAAGATACATGTTCAAACCCCAGGGTTGGCAAGAAAGCAGTGAGTGACAATGGGCTTAATTTCAGGTACCACACTTCTTTGGTTCACCAGCCCTGTAATATTAGGGGGTCTTCTCTGGCCCCTGTACTGGTCACCAAAATGTTGAGATGAAATAAATAGACTGCCAGATATTTCTCCAGCAAAAGTGGGTTTATTCAGGATCAGTAGAGATTTGCAATTCAGGGTCTGCAACAAGGGCAAGTCATGTGCAAGTCCCTTACATATCAAGGGAAGGAAAACACTTTTATAGAGGGGAAAAGGAAGCTGAGAGGGCTATAGTAAACAGAATCCATCTCTTTTCACTTGCTGAGTTCTTGTCAGGAAAGAAGAGGAGTCTTCCTACTTCCTGTTGGGCTCTACTATCATCGTAGGGCATGAGAGCTCTCCTTTCCAGTCTCCTGATTCTATTTAATTAAAGTTTCTGTTATTATTTTTTATAGGAGAAACCAATACCACCAACACCTTGATCTTGGACTTCTACCCTCCAGAACTGTGAGTAAATAAATTTCTGTTGTTTAAGTCACACAGTCTGGGTTATTTTGTTATGACAGCTAGCCATAATTATGAAAAAAAAGAGTGTGACAAAATATGTCAATGTATCACATAAAATAACAGTAACAATAATAAAAAAAAGCAAGAAACAGATTAAAAAGAGCTATACATTTAAATGTTATTTCTAAATAGTGGAATTAATAATTTTGATTTTGTAACAGTTTTTCTGTTTCTAAAAATCACTAAATAATGCCTTAAAGTGAAATAAGTTAAATGAAATATAGAAGGTTATAGTAGAAAAGTTAAACATAAAATACCAAATCATAGAAAATTAATTAATTTTTCCTGAGTTAAAAGGCCATAGAAATGTTGTATGGTTGTGTATTTTATAATATAGCATATGCACATTCAAGATTGATAAAAGCTCTTTGCCATGGTATTAATCCTGACATAATGAACGTCAAGGGTGTTGCATAGTGCTGGTACCAGCACTGGAGGTTTCTCATTAATGTGTGTCAATGCACCACACAAACAGCTCTTTGCCTGGGGAAAGTTTCTTAGGGAATGTTTGAAGCCTCAGTGGACATGCATTACACTTGTTATTCAATCAGAGTTCTGCATGTTAGAGTGAGATTTGCTTTCTTAATACCTTCATTGTCTTCGCTAAGCTAAAATACACAGGAAATTGTTCACTTTAGGGAAAAGATTAATTAATTTAAGCCACAAAATTCAATTTAGCAAGGCAAAGGTCATTTGTAAACCATGTTCTGACCATCTGATTGAAAAACTTGAGTTAGGGATCAACTAATCAAGACTATTCAAGAGAGAGGTTTTGTTTTTTTCTTTAGAATAATAAATAGTTTGATGAGGTACACCATATATTATTTTCTTTTCTCATTTTACTACAGGTTTTCAAAAATGCTTACTTATACTTTTATTTATTCACTACACTAATGAGTATGACACTATATTTCTCTTAAATATTTATACTTCATTCTAATTTTTAAAACTAAGCCAAAATCCATTTACAAATAAAGCAAAAAATGTTCAAAATTGTTACCATGTAAAAATGTCTTGTAAGCTCATATATAACAAGAATAATTTAATTTCCTTTCATTTTCTTTATCTCTCCCTCCCGCTAGTATCACAATATTCAAGGCATTTGTGTGCCAACTTTTCCCCAGAACACCTGGTCAATCCTTTACTGCCAGATGGACCTGATGATGCAAAACAAAGCAGGGAATAGTTGTAATAAATATGTCTGTGGGAGATATTGTTGGTAACATTATTGGTTGAGTGTGCCTTGACTGAAAATTGTAGCAATCCATAGTCTCCATTTATCTCTCTACAGCTAGCAAATTATTCAGAGGTATCAGAAGGCAAGATGATATAATGAAAGAGCACTGATCTGTAAGTTGGTAGATTGCATGATCTGTGCTGTTTATTCTACCTCTTTGGATCTCACTTTTCTACCTCTAAAATGAGTGAATTAAAAATAGGGAGAATTGAGTAAGATGTTTTTGTACTTTATTCAGTTTTATGGTTCAGAGTCACAATGTGAACACAACATTTTGGCATCAGAAAACTAATAGACTTTTAAAGGTACATATAAAGTAAAAACATATACTTTTCTACATCCTCTGGATTTTCAAAAAATTTTGAAAAATACTCCTATTTTAACAAAGTTATGTTATTTTAATAAAATTTGGTGAATAGCTACTGATGGACTTTAAAAAATTATATTACTGTTGAACATTAACCATATTACTATGTGCCAGGCACCATGGCATGAGCTGAGACCCTATTAAGCACTACTAACTGGGACTGATAAATGCAGTGTTAAGAAAATAGCAGAAGGGCACCTATGCAATGAATGAGAGCAGCAGAAATGTAGATGGATGGATATGGAAGTAGAAGTCTCCTGACACATGTAAGTTGAGCAGGTTCTCACTTGTCAAGAGGGAGAGGAGTAGCATGAGAATTTAATGGAAGTATGTTTCAAATGTCAATGGGTAGATGTATGCAGGAATTAAATTACAAGAACTTTTACTCAAATAACCAAAAAGTTAATAACACAAAGGGTAAAGTTACAAAGAGACAAAAAATTAAGTGCACAGAGGCATAAGCAAATTTCAAGAGTAAAGTTAACACTTTATCAATGGATTTCCAATTTCAGCTCCAATATCTAAAGTGTTTAGAAGTCATCACTTCCCTCATGATAATAAGAAATGGTTGTACAAATTAAAAATCAATGCTGTTTCTTGGACCTGTCAGAGAACTGATGTTATAAGACAAACTGCTACCATGAAATTTGGAGAGATAAGCACATGCAGAGAGTTAGTGCTAATATATGCTTATCAGGAGAACTCACTGGCTGCAGTCTTGGGAAGAGGTCATATTTTATGCACTTTCTCTCTAGGCACCCACAGTAAAGCTCTGAGAAATATCTAGGGTTTTATCATGGGGAAGGAAAGAGAAATAGTTCTGAAATACATCCAGTGACTTCTCCATAACAAAGTCCTACTCTACAGGGAAAACACTTAACCAGAGCCTATCCCCACTTCTAGGGCCCTCTAGATTTCCTGTCTCATTAACGGGAGAAGAAAAGCTAAGCAACACTTGTGAAAGTCACAACACAGGGAAATAGACCATTAAAAGAATGAGATGCAATCATAATATTATAGAATGCTTCCTCTGCCCTACAACTTATCCTCATATGAACAGGGATCCAGTGGATTACAGTTGAAATAGCTGCAAGACACTACCTCTGAGAGAAGTTCTTAGGAAAGCCCTAAATTAACAGGGGAAATTAAAATAAGGTCACCAGAGGAATTTGAAATCTATGACACCTACAACTACATTAAAGATATCCCAGCTCCTAGCCAAACTAACATAAAACTACACATTAAGTCCTCCTTACCTCAGTTCCTGTTACCCAGTATATCCTGTTACCCAATATATCCTGTTACCCAACACATCATGTCCAGCTTTCAACAAAATATTATTAGACATACTAAAGGCAAGAAGAAAAACCAGCCTGAAAAGAAAAAGCAAGCTGCAGAACCAAAAGAGATATGACACACACTTTGAAATTGTCAGGCAGGGAATTTAAAATAATTATAATTAATAAGTAAAGGGCTCTAATGACAAAGTAGACAATATGCAAGGACAGATGAGTAATGCAAGTAGAGAGAGGAAAACTCTAAATAACAATCAAAAGCATGGTAAAAATAAAAATAAACTAACAGAAATAAAGAATGCCTTTGATGGTTTTATCATTAGATGGGTCATGGTCAAGGAAAGAATCAGTGAGCCTGAAGATAGCTCAATAGAAACTTCCCATACTGAAATGAAAAGAGAAAAAAAAAGAAGTGAAAATATCAGAATGGAACATCCAAGCACTGTTGGGGATTTCTAAAAGGTATCATATGTGCATATTTGGAAAACCAGAAGGAGAATAAATGGAGTAGAAGTATTTGAAATTTATAATGGCCAAGAATTTTCCAAAATTAATGACAGACACCAAACCACAGATCTAGGAAGCTCAGAGAACACCAATCAGGATAAATACCAATAAATTTATACCTAGGCATATCATATTTAAACTGCAGTAAATGAAAGACAGAAAAAATCTTGAGAAAATCCAGATGGGGAAAGTCTTACCAATAGGGTAACAAGGATAAGAATTAGAATAAGATTCTTAACAGAAACCATTTAGTCAAGAAAGGAGTGGAATGGAAACTAAAATCCTATATCAAATACAATAGTCCTTCAAAAGTGAAGCAGAAAAAAAGACTGTCACAAACAAAAACCAAGAGAATTCTCTAGGGAGCAGATCTGCCCTGCAAGAAATGTTAAAATAAGTTTTTCAAATGGAAGAAAAATGCTGTAGTCAGAAGATTGGATCTATGTAAACAAACAAAGGGAACTGGAGAAGGAATAAATAAATGTAAACTATCGTTTTAAAAATTTTCTAATTCTTAATTGATTAAAAGATAACTGTATGTTTAATGTACCAAAACTAATGTTTTATTATGTTTTATTATTATTTTATTATTACAACATATGGATAGGTGAAATAATTACAAAAATAACACAGGGGACAGCAAGGAAAAATTTGGCATACTTTATTATAAGCTACCTACACAACATGTGAAGCACTCTAGTGTTATTTCAAGATGGAATTAGGTGAAATAAAATGTATATTGTAAGCTCCAGGGAAACCACTATTAGTTTTGAAGAAGTGTAATTGATATGTTAAGTATTGAAAGAAAATACCAGATTTTTAAATGAGTTATTTTTCTATTTGTTGTTGAGTTGTAAGTGCTACAAAATAGATTCCTGTGCTTATTTCTAAGTTATTTTTAATTTTGATATTATACTTGTTTATTTCCATTTCAAATTATTTTTTCTCTGTTGTGTGACATAAGAGCCCATTGTTCTTGAATATGGATATCAAGATGTCTAAACAGCAAGATGAAAACAAAAAAAACCACCAAACTATAATTAACCCATTGTATTGTCTTTGTTCTCTTGTGAAAATCAATTGACCATAGAGTAGGGGTTTATTTCTGGATTTTAAACTATGTTCCATTGAGCTTCATGTGTACTTCTATGATTATGTAAATATGACAGTGTCTTGATTAGTGTGGTCTTATTGTAATATTTATAATAGAGAAGTATATGCCCTCCAACTTTGTTCATTCTCAAGACTATTTTGTCCGTTCTGGGTCTCTTTTCATTTCCATATGAAATTTAGACTCAGCTTGTCAGTTTCTGCCTAAAGACAGCAAGGATTTTGACAAAAATGTCTTGAATCTGTAGATCAAATTAAGTAGTTTTGACATCCTAACAAGAGAAAGTCTTCCAAATCATTAATATAGGATTGTTCTCCTTTTATTTATATCTTCTGTAAGTTCCTTCAACAATGTTATACAATTTTCAATGTACAATCCTGCAGTTCTTTGATAAATTTATTTCTAAATTTTTTTTTTTAATTTTTAAAATTTTATTTTTTCTGCGGTACATGGACCTCTCAATGTTGTGGCCTCTCCCATTGTGGAGCACAGGTTCTGGATGCACAGGCTCAGTGGCCATGGCTCACGGGTCCAGCTACTCCGCGGAATGTGGGATCTTCCCTGACCAGGGCATGAACCCGTGTCCCCTGCATTGGCAGGTGGACTCTCAACCACTGTGCCACCAGGGAAGCCCCTAAATATTTTATTATTTTTGGTGCTATTGAAAATAAAATAATTTTTAGTTTTATTTGTAATTTTTATTATTTGCTTACAAAAATACAATTGATTTTTGTATATGGATCTTTTATCCTGAAACTTTGCTGAAATACTTTGTTAGTCATTCTAGTACATTTAGTGGATTCCTTTCAATTTTGTATGTAGAAGATCATGTCACCTGAAAATAAAGATAACTTAACTTCTTTTCTACTTTGGAGGCTTTTTATTTATTTTTCTCATCTAAGATAAAGATAGGATAGTATCTCTAAGACAATTTTGAGTAGAAGTGGTTAGAGCAGATATATGTACATTGTTGAACATCTTAGGGGGAAAGCCTTCAGTCTTTCACCATTAAGAATGTTATTAGCTGTGAATTTTTCATAGATATCCTCATTAGGTTTAAGGAGTTCCATTCTATTTCTATTTTGTTGAGTGATTTTATGACAAAAGGGTGTTGGATTTTCTCAAATATTTTTTGTGCATCTATTGAGATCATCACGTGTTTCTTTGTCTTTGATTCCATCTGTGGTGTATCACATTGACTGATTTTCAGACGGTAAACTCATCTTGCATTCCTGAGATAAATTCCACTTGGTCAAGGTGTATAATAGTTTTCATATGTTGCCAATTTAATCTTGTTAGTACTTTATCAAGGATATTTGCACTGAAATTCATAAGGGGTATTTTCTGTAATTCTCTCTTCATGTGATTTCTTTGGTTTTGGTATCAGGGTAACAATGTCATTATACAGTGAGCTGGGAAGTGTTCCTTACTCATTTTTTTGGAAAGCTTTGTAAAACATTGATATTTATTTTTATTTATATCTTTTATAGAATTAAGTAGTGAAAACATCCAACACTGGGACTTTTTTTTGTGTGTGTAGAAAGTTTTTAAATTACTGATTCAATCTCTCTGTTTGTTATAGGTCTATTCAGATTTCCTATTTCTTTTTAAGCCAGTCTTGGTAGTTTATGTCTTTCTAGGAATTCATCAATTTTATGTAGACTATTTAATTTGACATATATTTGTTCACAGTCTTCCATTATAGTTATTTTTCCTTCAGAAAGATAGATAATGATGTTTTCTCTTTCATTTCTGATTTTTAGTAATACGAATCTTCCCTCTCTTGTTTTTCTCTGGCTAGTTAAAGGTTAATCAAGTTGTTTCCTTTGAAAGAAACAACTTCCAGTTTTGTTGATTTTCTCTATTGTTTCACTATACTCAACTTTATTTCCACTTTAATAACTAGTATTTCCTCCCTTCTGTTTGATTTTGGTTCAGTTTGTTCTCCTTTTCTCTAGGTATTTTTATAGTAGAAGTTTAGATTATTTATTTCATTTATTTTCTTTTTTAATATAGGAATTTATATCTATAAATTTTGTTAAATTTTGCTATTTTTTCCATTTACCTTAAAGTACCTTCTAAAGTACCTTGTAATCTCTTCTTTGATCCATTAGTTATTTAGAAATGTGTAATTTAATACCTATACATTTAGGAGTCTTACATTTCCTCTGTCACTGATATCTAATTTAATTTCACTGTTGTCTGAAAATGTAACTTGTATAATTTTAACCCTTTTAAGTTGATTCATACTTGTTTCATAACCTAGAACATGGTCTATTGTAGAGAACATTCCATAGTACATGACAAGAATATTCATTCTGCTCTTTTTGGGTGAGGTGTTCTCTATGTGCCTGTTAGGTCAAGTTGGTTCAGTACATTTCAAGTCTTTTATTTCCTTGTTGATCTGAAGCCTAATTTTTTTAAATTAATTATTCAAAGTGAAAATTAAAATTTTCAACTATTATTTTTGAGTTGTCACTTTCTCCCTTCAACTTAGTCAGTTTTTGCTCCATGTATTTTTGGCACTCTATTGTAATGTGCATATATATTTATAATTGTTATGTATATCTGATAGACTGATCCTTTTATTAAAATATCCTTTTTTTGTCTCTAGTAATAGTATTTGTCCTGAAGTCTGTTTTCTCTGACATTAGTATGCCAGCTTTCTTTGAGCTACTGTATTTTGAACCGATCTGTGCCTTCAATCCTAAATGTGTCTCCTGTAAGAAGTCATAGTTGGACATTTTTTTTTTTAAATCCATTACTTCAATGCCCACCTTTTGTTTAGAGTGTTAAATCCATTTACATTAATGTAATTACTGAAAAAATAGTATCTGTGTCTGCCATTTTGGAATTTGTTTTCTGAATGTCATGTCCGTTTTGTTCCATTTTCTTTTTTTTTTTTTAAACATCTTTATTGGGGTATAATTGCTTTACAATGGTGTGTTAGTTTCTGCTTTATAACAAAGTGAATCAGTTATACATATACATATGTTCCCATATGTCTTCCCTCTTACGTCTCCCTCCCTCCCACTCTCCCCATCCCACCCCTCCAGGCTGTCACAAAGCACCGAGCTAATATCCTGTGCCTTGCGGCTGCATCCCCCTAGCTATCTACCTTACTACGTTTGTTAGTGTGTATATGTCCATGACTCTCTCTCGCCCTGTCAAAGCTCACCCTTCCCCCTCCCCATATCCTCAAGTCCGTTCTCCAGTAGGTCCGCATCTTTATTCCTGTCTTACCCCTAGGTTCTTCATGACATTTTTTTCCCCTTAAATTCCATATATATGTGTTAGCATATGGTATTTGTCTTTTTCTTTCTGACTTACTTCACTCTGTATGACAGACTCTAGGTCTATGCATCTCATTACAAATAGCTCAATTTCATTTCTTTTTAAGGCTGAGTAATATTCCATTGTGTATATGTGCCACATCTATTTTATCCATTCATCCGATGATGGGCGCTTAGGTTGTTTCCATCTCCGGGCTACTGTAAATAGAGCTGCAATGAACATTTTGGTACATGACTCTTTTTGAATTATGGTTTTCTCAGGGTATATGCCCAGTAGTGGGATTGCTGGGTCATATGGTAATTCTATTTGTAGTTTTTTAAGGAACCTCCATACTGTTCTCCATAGTGGCTGAACCAATTCACATTCCCACCAGCAGAGCAAGAGTGTTCCCTTTTCTCCACACCCTCTCCAGCATTTATTGTTTCTAGATTTTTTGATGATGGCCATTCTGACTGGTGAGAGATGATATCTCATTGTAGTTTTGATTTGCATTTCTCTAATGATTAATGATGTTGAGCATTCCTTCATGTGTTTGTTGGCATTCTGTATATCTTCTTTGGAGAAATGTCTATTTAGGTCTTCTGCCCATTTTTGGATTGGGTTGTTTGTTTTTTTGTTATTGAGCTGCATGAGCTGCTTGTAAATTTTGGAGATTAATCCTTTGTCAGTTGCTTCATTTGCAAATATTTTCTCCCATTCTGAGGGTTGTCTTTTGGTCTTGATTATGGTTTCCTTTGCTGTGCAAAAGCTTTGAAGTTTCATTAGGTCCAATCTGTTTATTTTTGTTTTTATTGCCATTACTCTAGGAGGTGGATCAGAAAGGATCTTGCTGTGATTTATGTCATAGAGTGTTCTTCCTATGTTTTCCTCTAAGAGTTTGATAGTTTCTGGCCTTACATTTAGATCTTTAATCCATTTTGAGCTTATTTTTGTGTATGGTGTTAGGGAGTGAGCTAATCTCATACTTTTAAATGTACCTGTCCAGTTTTCCCAGCACCATTTATTGAAGAGGCTGTCTTTTCTCCACTGTACATTCCTGCCTCCTTTATCAAAGATAAGGTGTCCATATGTGCGTGGGTTTATCTCTGGGCTTTCTATCCTGTTCCAATGATCTATCTTTCTGTTTTTGTGCCAGTACCATACTGTCTTGATTAATGTAGCTTTGTAGTATAGTCTGAAGTCAGGGATCCTGATACCTCCAGCTCCTTTTTTCGTTCTCAAGAGTGCTTTGGCTATTCGGGGTCTTTTGTGTTTCCATACAAATTGTGAAATTTTTTGTTCTAGTTCTGAGAAAAATGCCAGTGGTAGTTTGATAGGGATTGCATTGAATCTGTAGATTGCTTTGGGTAGTAGAGTCATTTTCACAATGTTGATTCTTCCCATCCAAGAACATGGTATATCTCTCCATCTATATGTATCATTTTTACTTTCTTTCATCAGTGTCTTATAATTTTCTGCATACAGGCCTTTTGTCTCCTTTGGTAGGTTTATTCCTAGATATTTTATTCTTTTTGTTGCAATGGTAAATGGGAGAGTTTTCTTGATTTCACTTTCAGATTTTTCATCATTAGTATATAGGAATGCCCGAGATTTCTGTGCATTAATTTTGTATCCTGCTACTTTACCAAATTCATTGATTAGCTCTAGTAGTTTTCTGGTAGCATCTTTAGGATTCTCTATGTATAGTATCATGTCATCTGCAGACAGTGACAGCTTTACTTCTTCTTTTCTGATTTGCATTCCTTTTATTTCCTTTTCTTCTCTGATTGCTGTGGCTAAAACTTCCAAAACTATGTTGAATAAGAGTGGTGAGAGTGGGCAACCTTGTCTTGTTCCTGATCTTAGTGGAAATGCTTTCAGTTTTTCACCATTGAGGATGATGTTTGCTGTGGGCTTGTCATATATGGCCTTTATTATGTTGAGGAAAGTTCCCTCTATGCCTACTTTCTGGAGGGTTTTTATCATAAATGGGTGTTGAATTTTGTCGAAAGCTTTCTCTGCATCTATTGAGATGATCATATGGTTTTTCTGCTTCAATTTGTTAATATGGTTTATCACATTGATAGATTTGCGTATATTGAAGAATCCTTGCATTCCTGGAATAAACCCCACTTGATCATGCTGTATGATCCTTTTAATGTGCTGTTGGATTCTGTTTGCTAGTATTTTGTTGAGGATTTTTGCATCTATGCTCATCAGTGATATTGGCCTGTAGTTTTCTTTCTTTGTGACATCCTTGTCTGGTTTTGGTATCAAGGTGATGGTGGCCTCGTAGAAGGTATTTGGGAGTGTTCCTCCCTCTGCTATATTTTGGAAGAGTTCGAGAAGGATAGGTGTTAGCTCTTCTCTAAACGTTTGATAGAATACACCTGTGAAGCCATCTGGTCCTGGGCTTTTGTTTGTTGGATGATTTTAAATCAGTTTCAATTCAGGGCTTGTGATTGGTCTGTTCATATTTGCTATTTCTTCCTGATTCAGTCTTGGCAGGTTGTGCATTTCTAAGAATTTGTCCATTTCTTCCAGGTTGTCCATTTTATTGGCATAGAATTGCTTGTAGTAATCTCTCATGATCTTTTGTATTTCTGCATTGTCACTTGTTACTTCTCCTTTTTCATTTCTAATTCTATTGATTTGAGTCTTCTCCCTTTTTTTCTTGATGAGTCTGGCTAGTGGTTTATCAATTTTCTTTATCTTCTCAAAGAACCAGCTTTTAGTTTTATTGATCTTTGCTATTGTTTCCTTCATTTCTTTTTCATTTATTTCTGTTCTGATTTTTATGATTTCTTTCCTTCTGCTAGCTTTGGGTTTTTTTTTTGTTCTTCTTTCTCTAATTGCTTCAGGTGCAAGGTTATGTTGTTTATTCGAGGTGTTTCCTGCTTCTTAAGGTGGGCTTGTATTGCTATAAACTTCCCCGTTAGAACTGCTTTTGCTGCATCCCATAGGTTTTGGGTCGTTGTGTCTCCATTGTCATTTGTTTCTAGGTATTTTTTTTATTTCCTCTTTGATTTCTTCAGTGATCACTTCATTATTAAGTAGTGTATTGTTCAGCCTCCATGTGTTTGTATTTTTTACAGATCATTTCCTGTAATTGATATCTAGTCTCATGGTGTTGTGGTCAGAAAAGATACTTGATATAATTTCAGTTTTCTTAAATTTACCAAGGCTTGATTTGTGACCCAAGATATGATCTATCCTGGAGAATGTTCCATGAGCACTTGAGAAAAATGTGTATTCTGTTGTTTTTGGATGGAGCGTCCGATAAATATCAATTAACTCCATCTTGTTTAATGTATCATTTAAAGCTTGTGTTTCCTTATTTATTTTCATTTTGGATGATCTGTCCATGGGCGAAAGTGGGGTGTTAAAGTCCCCTACTATGAATGTGTTACTGTCGATCTCCCCTTTTATGGCTTTTAGTATTTGCCTTATGTATTGAGGTGCTCCTATGTTGGGTGCGTAAATATTTACAATTGTTATATCTTCTTCTTGGATCGATCCCTTGATCGTTATGTAGTGTCATTGTCTCTTTTAATAGTCCTTATTTTAAAGTCTATTTTGTCTGATATGAGAATTGCTACTCCAGCTTTCTTTTGGTTTCCATTTGCATGGAATATCTTTTTCCATCCCCTTAGTTTCAGTCTGTATGTGTCTCTAGGTCTGAAGTGGGTCTCTTGTAGACAGCATATATAAAGGCCTTGTTTTTGTAGCCATTCAGCCAATCTGTGTCTTTTGGTGGGAGCATTTAGTCCATTTACATTTAAGGTAATTATCGATATGTATGTTCCTATTCCCATTTTCTTAATTGTTTTGGGTTCGTTATTATAGGTCTTTTCCTTCTCTTGTGTTTCTTGTCTAGAGAAGTTCCTTTAGTAGTTGTTGTAGAGCTGGTTTGGTGGTGCTGAACTCTCTCAGCTTTTGCTTGTCTGTAAAGATTTTAATTTCTCCATCAAATCTGAATGAGATTCTTGCTGGGTAGAGTAGTCTTGGTTGCAGGTTTTCCTCCTTCATCACTTCCAGTATGTCCTGCCACTCCCTTCTGGCTTGTAGGGTTTCTGCTGAGAGATCAGCTGTTAACCTTATGGGGATTCCCTTGTGTGTTATTTGTTGTTTTTCCCTTGCTGCTTTTAATATGCTTTCTTTGTATTTAATTTTTGACATTTTGATTAATATGTGTCTTGGTGTATTTCTCCTTGTATTTATCCTGTATGGGACTCTCTGTGCTTCCTGGACTTGATTAACTATTTCCTTTCCCATATTAGGGAAGTTTTCATCTATAATCTCTTCAAATATTCTCTCAGTCCCTTTCTTTTTCTCTTCTTCTTCTGGAAGCCCTATAATTCGAATGTTGGTGCGTTTAATGTTGTCCCAGAGGTCTCTGAGACTGTCCTCAGTTCTTTTCATTCTTTTTTTTTTTTATTCTGCTCTGCAGTAGTTATTTCCACTACTTTATCTTCCAGGTCACTTATCCGTTCTTCTGTCTCAGTTATTCTGCTATTGATCCTATCTAGAGTACTTTTAATTTCATTTATTGCATTGTTCATCGTTGCTTGTTTCATCTTTATTTCTTCTAGGTCCTTGTTAAATGTTTCTTGCATTTTGTCCATTCTACTTCCAAGATTTCGGATCATTCTTACTATCATTATTCTGAATTCTTTTTCAGGTAGACTGCCCATTTCCTCTTCATTTGTTAGGTCTGGTGGGTTTTTATCTTGCTCCTTCATCTGCTGTGTGTTTTTCTGTCTTCTCATTTTGCTTATCTTACTGTGTTTGGGGTCTCCTTTTTGCAGGCTGCACCTTCGTAGTTCCCGTTGTTTTTGATGTCTGTCTCCAGTGGCTAAGGTTGTTTCAGTGGGTTGTGTAGGCTTCCTGGTGGAGGGGACTAGTGCCTGTGTTGTGCTGGATGAGGCTGGATCTTGTCTCTCTAGTGGGCAGGTTCACGTCTGGTGGTGTGTTTTGGGGTGTCTGTGGCCTTATTATGATTTTAGGCAGCCTCTCTGCTAATGGGTGGGGTTGTGTTCCTGTTTTGCTAGTTGTTTGGCATAGGTTGTCCAGCACTGTGGCTTGCTGGTCGTTGAGTGAAGCTGGGTGTTGGTGTTAAGATGGAGGTCTCTGGGAGATTTCCGCCGTTTAATATTATGTGGAGCTGGGAGGTCTCTTGTTGACCAGTGTCCTGAAGTTGGCTCTCCTACCTCAGAGGCAGAGCCCTGACTCCTGGGCTGGAGCACCAAGAGTGTTTCATCCACACAGCTCAGAATAAAAGGGAGAAAAAGTAGAGAGAATTAGTAGAAGTATGAGGAAAGAAAGACGGAAAGGAGGAAAGGAAGGAAGGAAGAAAGAAGCAAAGAAGGAAAGAAAGGAGGGAGGGAGGAAGGAAAGAAGGAAGGAAGGAGGGAAAGAAGGAAAAAAGACAGAAAGTAAGAAGATACAGTAAAAATAAAATAAAGTATAATATAGTTATTCAATTAAAAACATATTTAGAAAAAAAAAAGGGACGGGTAGAACCTTAGGACAAATGTTGGAAGCAAAGCTATACAGAGAAAATCTTACACAGAAGCATACACATACACCTTCACAAAAAGAGGTAAAGGGGGAAAAATCATAAATCTTGCTCTCAGAGACCACCTCCTCAATTTGGGGTGATTCGTTGTCTAAAGGAGGGAAGGAAGGAAGGAAAGAAAGAAAGAACGAAGGTAAAGTATAATAAAGTTATTACAATTAAAATTAATTATTAAGAAAAGAAATTTTTTTTAAAAACCATGGACGGATAGAGCCCTAGGACAAATGGTGGAAGCAAGAGTATACAGACAAGATCTCACACAGAAGCATACACGTACACATTCACAAAAAGAGGAAAAGGGGAAAAAATCATAGATCTCGCTCCTAAATTCCACCTTTTCAATTTGGGATCATTCCTTGTCTATTCAGGTATTCCACAGATGCAGGGTATATCAAGTTGATTGTGGAGCTTTAATCCGCTGCTTCTGAGGCTGCTGGGAGAGATTTCCCTTTCTCTTCTTTGTTCTCACAGCTCACAGGAGCTCAGCTTTGGATTTGGCCCTGCCTCTGCGTGTAGGTCGCTGGAGGGCGTCTGTTTTTTGCTCAGAGAGGACGGGGTTAAAGGAGCCGCTGATTCGGGGGCTCCGGCTCACTCAGGCCGGGGTGGTGGCGGGGGGGGGAAGGAGGGGCACTGCGTGCGGGGCGGGCCTGCGGCGTCAGAGGCGGCGTGACGTTGCGGCAGAGGCCGGCGTGACGTTGCACCAGCCTGAGGCCCGCCGTGCGTTCTCCCGGGAAAGTTGTCCCTGGATCCCTGGAACCTGGCAGTGGCGGGCTGCACAGTCTCCGCGGAAGAGGGGTGTGGAGAGTGACCTGTGCTTGCACACAGGCCCCTTGGTGGCGGCAGCAGCAGCCTTAGCGTCTCCCGCCCGTCTCTGGGGTCCGCGGTTTTAGCCGCGGCTCACGCCCGTCTCTGGAGTTCCTTTAAGCAGCGCTCTTAAACCCCTCTCCTCGCGCACCAGGAAACAAAGAGGGAAGAAAAAGTCTCTTGCCTCTTCGGCAGGTGCAGGCTTTTCCCCCCGAACTCCCTCCCGGCTAGTCGTGGTGCACTAACCCCTTCAGGCTATGTTCAAGCCGCCAACACCAGTCGTCTCCCTGTGCTCCGTCCAAAACCGAAACCGAGCCTCAGCTCGCAGCCCCGCCCGCCCCGGCGGGTGAGCAGACAAGCCTCTCGGGCTGGTGAGTGCCAGTCGGCACCGATCCTCTGTGCAGGAATCTCCCTGCTTTGCCCTCCGCACCCGTCGCTGTGCACTACTCCGCGGTCCCGAAGCTCCCCCCTCCGCCTCCCGCAGTCTCTGCCCGTGGAGGGGCTTCCTAGTGTGTGGAAACTTTTCCTCCTTCACAGCTCCCTCCCACTGGTGCAGGTGCCGTCCTTATTCATTTGTCTCTGTTTTTTCTTTTTTTCTTTTGCCCTACCCAGGTACGTGGGGAGTTTCTTGCCTTTTGGGAGGTCTGAGGTCTTCTGCCAGCCTTCAGTAGGTGTTCTGTAGGAGTTGTTCCACGTGTAGATGTATTTCTGGTGTATCCGTGGGGAGGAAGGCGATCTCCGCGTCTTACTCTTCCGCCATCTTCAAGGTCCCCCCTGTTCCATTTTCTTGCATTCATGTCTTCTTTTTGGGTTAAATAAATATTTTCTAGCATACAATTTTAATTTTCTTTTTTTTACTATATTTTAAAATCATATTTGGTAATTTCCCCAGAGATTACAATTAACATCTCAATTTAAACAATCTGGTTTGGATTAATACCCATTTGATTTCAACATTATACAAAAGTTTGCTCCAATTGTATTCTATTCCTCTTTCCTTCTTTTGTTCTATCAAAATCATGAAAATTACATCTTTATATATTATAAGACCATCAAAACAGTTCTATAATTATTGCTTTATGCAGTTGTTTTTCAATTAGGTAAGGGAAGAAAGGTGTAAAAAATACATATATACTGTATTTTATATTTATGTAGGTAATTTCCTTTACCTATGATCTTGTGTGTGTGTGTGTGTGTGTGTGAGTAATTGTGTTACCATATATTGTCATTTCTTTTAACCCAGAATGATTCCCTTCAGTATTTCTTGTTACACAAGTCTTCTATTTATCTGTCTTATTGTTTGTAGATATTTTCATTTCCTTTTCATTTTTAAAGGATTGTTTTGCTGGACATAGAAATCTTGGTTGGCATTCTTTTCCTTACAGGATTTTGAATATGTCATTCCATTGGCTTCTTGTCTCCCTGGGTTTTTTTTAGAATTCAGTTGTTAATCTTCCTAGGGATACCTTAAATGCAACTAATCATTTTGTTGTTTAAAAAATTCTCTATCTTGTGATTGGTTAAAGATAGCAGAGTAGAAGGACATGCACTCACTCCCTCTTGCAAGAGCACTGGAATCACAACTAACTGCTGAGCAATCATGGACAGGAAGACACTGGAACTCACCAAAAAAGATATGCCACACCCAAAGACAAAGGAGAAACTGCAATGAGATGGTAGGAGGGGTGCAATCACAATAAAATCAAATTCCATAACTTCTGGGTGGGTGACTCACAAACTGGAGAACACATACCACAGAAGTCCACCCACTGGAGTGAAGGTTCTGAGCCCCACGTTAGGCTTCCGAACATGGAGATCCAGCAATGGGGGGAGGAATTCCCAGAGAATCAGACTTTGAAAGCTAGTGGGATTTGATTGCAGGACTTTGACAGGACTGGGGGAAACAGAGACTCCACTCTTAGAGGGCACACACAAAGTAGTGTGTGCATGAGGACCCAGGAGGAAGGAGCAGTGACCCCATAGAAGACTGAACCAGACCTACCTGCTAATGTTGGTGGGTCTCCTGCAGAAGCTAGGGGTTTCTGTGTCTCAACACAGGGACAGGACACTGGCAGCAGAAGTTCTGGGAAGTATTCCTTGTCAGGAGCCCTCCCAGAGTCCGTCATTAGCCCCACCAAAGAGCCTGAAGACTCCACTGCTGTGTTGCTTCAGGCCAAACAACCAACAGGGTGGGAACTCATCCCCACCTATAAGCAGACAAGCAGATTAAAGTTTTACTGAGCTATGCCTACCAAAGCAACAGCCAGCTCTACCCACTACTAGTCTCTCCCATTAAGAAGCTTGCACAAGCCTCTTAGATAGCCTCACCCACCAGAGGGAAGACAGCAGAAGCAAGAAGAATTACAATCCTGAAGCTTATGGAATGAAAACCACATTCAGAGAAAGATAGACAAAATGAAAATGCAGAAGACAAAGTACCAGATGAAGGAACAAGACAAAACCCCAGAAAAAGAACTAAATGAAATGGAGATAAGCAATCTTCCAGAAAAAGAATCAGAGTAATGAGAGTGAAGATGATCCAGGATCTTGGAAAAAGAATGGAGGCAAAGATGGAGAAGGTGCAAGAAATGTTTAACAAAGATCTAGAAGAATTAAAGAAAAAAGAAACAGAGCTGAAAAATACAAAAACTGAAATGAAAAATACACTAGAAGGAATCAATAGCACAATAACTGAGGCAGAAGAATGCATAAGTGACCCGGAAGACAGAATGGTGGAATTTACTGCTGCAACAGAATAAAGAAAAAAGAATGCAAAGAAATGAAGACAGCCTAAGAGACCTCTGGGACAACATTAAACGCAACAACATTCGCATTATAGGGGTCCCAGAAGGAGAAGAGAGAGGGAAAGGACCTGAGAAAATATTTGAAGAGATTATAGTTGAAAACTTCCCTACCATGGGAAAGGAAATAGTCACCCAAGTCACGAAGTGCAGAGAGTCCTAGGCAGGATAAACCCAAGGAGAAACATGCTGAGAGACATAGTAATCAAACTGACAAAATTTAAAGGCAAAGAAAAATTATTAAAAACAACAAGGGAAAAATGACAAATAACATACAAAGGAAATCCCATAAGGTTAACAGCTGATTTCTCAGCAGAAACTCTACAAGCCAGAAGGGAGTGGCATGATATATTTAAAGTGTTGAAAGGGAAGAACATATAACCAAGATTACTCTACCCAACAAGGATCTCATTCAGATTTAACAGAGAAATTAAAAGCCTTACAGACAAGCAAAAGCTAAGAGAATTTAGCACCACCAAACCAGGTCTACAACAAACGCTAAAGGAATTTCTCTGAGTGGGAGACACAAGAGAAGAAAAGGACCTACAAAAACAAACCCAAAATAATTAATAATATGGTAATAGGAACATGCATATCAATATTACCTTAAATGTGAATGGATTAAATGCTCCAACCAAAAGACACAGGCTCACTGAATGGATACAAAAACAAGACCCATATATATGCTGTCTAGAAGAGACCCACTTCAGGCCTAGGGACACATACAGATTGAAAGTGAGGGAATGGAAAAAATATTCCCCACAAATGGGAATCAGAAGAAAGCTGGAGAAACAATACTCATATCAGATAAATAATACTTCAAAATAAAGGATGTTACAAGAGACAAGGAAGGACACTATAATGATCAAGGGATCAATCCAAGAAGAAGATATAACAATTATAAATACATAAGCACCCAACATAGGAGAACCTCAATACATAAGGCAACTGTTAACAGCTATAAAAGAGGAAATTGACAGTAACATAAAGATAGTGGGGGACTTTAACACCTCACTTACACCAATGGAAAGATCATCGGACAGAAAGTTAAGATGGAAACAGAAGCTTTAAATGACACAATAGACCAGATAGATTTAATTGATATTTATTGGATATTCCATCTGAAAACAGCAGATTATAGTTTTTTTCTCAAGTGCACATGGAACAGTCTCCAGGATAGATAACATCTTGAGTCACAAATCAAGCCTTGGTAAATTTAAGAAAATTGAAATCATATCAAGCAACACTTCTGACCACACAATATGAGATTAGAAATCAATTACAGGGAAAAAACATAAAAAGAACAAACACATGGGGGCTAAACAATACGTTACTGAATAACCAAGAGATCACTGTCAAATCAAACAGGAAATATAAAATACCTAGAGACAAAAGACAATGAAAATGCAGTGATCCAAAACCTATGGGATGCAGCAAAAGCAGTTCTAAGAGGGAAGTTTATAGCAATACAAGCCTACCTCAAGAAACAAGAGAAATCTCAAATAAACAATCTAACCTTACACCTAAAGGAACTAAAGAAAGAACAAACAAAACCCAAAGTTAGTAGAAGGACAGAAATCATAAAGATCAGAGCAGAAATAAATAAAATAGAAACAAAGGAAACAATAGCAGAGATCAGTAAAACTAAAATTTGGTTCTTTGAGAAGATAAAACTGATAAACCTTTAGCCAGCCTCATCAAGAAAAAGAGGGAGAGGACTAAAATCAATAAAATTAGAAATGAAAAAGGAGAAGTTACAATGGACACTGCAGAAATACAAAGCATCATAAGAGACTACTGTAAGCAACTCTATGACAATAAAATGGACAACCTGGAAGAAATGGACAAATTCTTATAAAGGTATAACCTTCTAAGACTGAATCAAGAATCAATAGAATTTATGAACAGACCAATCACAAGTAATGAAATTGAAACTGTGATTAAAAATCTTCCAACAAACAAAAGTCCAGGGTCAGATGGCTTCACAGGTGAATTCTATCAAAGATTTAGAGAAGAGTTAATGCCCTTCCTTCTCAAACTCTTCCAAAATATTGCAGAGAAAGGAACACTCCCAAACTCATTCTATGAGTTTGCTAGATACCAAAACCAGACACCATGACCCTAATGCCAAAACCAGACAAGGATACTACAAAAAAGAAAATTACAGACCAATATCACTAATGAATATAGATTCAAAAATCCTCAACAAAATACTAGCAAACAGAATCCAACAACATATTAAAAGGATCATACACCATAATCAAGTGGTATTTATCCTAGGGATGCAAGGATTCTTCAAGATATGCAAATCAATCAATGTGATACACCATATTAACAAATTGAAGAATAAAAAACATATGATTATCTCAATAGATGCAGCAAAAATTTTTGACAAAATTCAACACCTATTTATGATAAAAACTCTCCAGAAAGGGGGCATAGAGGGAATCTACCTCAACATAACAAAGGCCATATGCGACAAACCTACAGCAAACATCATTCTCAATGGTGAAAAATTGTAAGCATTTCCTCTAAGATCAGGAAGAAGACAAGGATGTCCACTCTCACCACAATTATTTAGCATAGTTTTGGAAGTCCTAGCCACGGCAATCAAAGAAGGAAAAGAAATAAAAAGAATACAAATTGGAAAAGAAGAAGTAAAACTGTCATGGTTTGCAGATGACATGATACTCTACATAGAAAATCCCAAAGATGCCACCAGAAAATTACTAGAGCTAATCAATGAATTTGGTAAAGTTGTAGTGTACAAAATTAATGCACAGAAATCTCTTGCATTCCTATACAATAACAATGAAAGATCAGAAAACGAAATTAAGGAAATAATCCCATTCACCACTGCAACAAAAAGAATAAAATACCTAGGAATAAACTTACCTTAAGAGGTAAAAGACCTGTACTTAGAAAACTATAAGACACTGATGAAAGAAATCAAAGATGACACAAACGGATGGAGAGATGCACCATGTTCTTGGATTGGAGGAATCAATATTGCGAAAATGACTATACGACTCAAAGCAATATACGGATTCAATGCAATCCCTATCAAATTACCAATGGCATTTTTTACAGAACAAGAACAAAAAATCTTAAAGCTTGTATGGAGACACAAAAGACCCTTGAGTAGCCAAAGCTTGAGGGAAGAAAATGGTGCTGGAAGAATCAGACTCCCTGACTTCAGACTTTACCACAAAGCTGCAGTAATCAAGACAATATGGTACTGGCACAAAAACAGAAATATAGATCAATGGAACAAGATAGAAAGCCCAGAGATAAACCCACACACCTATGGTCAACTAATCTATGACAAAGTAAGGTTAGGAAGGAAGGAAGGAAGGAAGGAAGGATATACAATGGAGAAGACAGTCTCTTTAATAAGTGGTGTTGGGAAAATGCACAACTACATGTAAAAGAATGAAATTAGAATACTCCCTAACACCATACACAAAAATAAATTCGAAATTGATTAAAGACCTAAATGTAAGACCAGACACTATAAAACTCTTAGAGGAAAGCATAGGAAGGACACTCTTGGACATAAATCACAGCAAGAACTTTTTTGACCCACCTCCTAGAGTAATGGAAATAAAAACAAAAATAAACAAATGGGACCTAATGAAACTTAAAAGCTTTTGCACAACAAAGGAAAGTTTAAACAAGACGAAAAGACAAGCCTCAGAATGGGAGAAAATATTTGCAAATGAATCAATGGACAAAGGATTAATGTCCAAAATATATAAACTGCTCATGCAGCTCAGTATTAAGAAACAAAAACCCAATCAAAAAATGGGCAGAAAACCTAAATAGACATTTCTCCAAAGAAGACATATGGATAGCTAAGAGGCACATGAAAAGCTGGTCAACATTGTTAATTATTAGAGAAGTGCAAATCAAAACTATAATGAGGTATCACCTCACACCAGTTAGAATGGGCATCATCAGAAAATCTACAAACAACAAATGTTGGAGAGGGTGTGGAGAAAAGGGAATCCTCTTGCACTGTTGGGAGGAATGTAAATTGATACAGACACTATGGAGAATAGTATGGAGATTCCTTAAAGAACTAAAAATAATATTACCATATGACCCAGCAATCCCACTATTGGGCATATACCCTAAGAAAACCAAAATTCAAAAAGACACATGCAACCCATTGTTCACTGCAGCACTCTTTACAATAGCCATGTCATGGAAGCAACCTAAATGCCTATTGACAGACAAATGGTTAAAGAAGATGTGGTACATATATGCAATGGAATATTACTAGCCATAAAAAAGAGTGAAACTGGGTCATTTGTAGAGATGTGGATGGACTTAGAGACTGTCATACAGAGTTAAGTAAGTTAGAAAAAGAAAAACAAATATCGTATATTAACGCATATACGTGGAATCTAGAAAAATGGTACAGAAGAACTGGTTTGCACAGCAGAAATAGAGACACAGATGTAGAGAACAAACGTGGGGAAAGGGGGGAAAACAGGGGCAGGGTGGTGGTGATGGAATGAATTGGAAGATTGGGATTGACATATACACACTAATATGTATAAAATAGGTAGCTAATAAAAATGTGCTGTATAAAAAAATAAATAAAATAAAATTCAAAAAAAAATTCTCTTTCTTTACTTTTGATAGTTTGACTATGATGCATGTATATTGTGGATCTCCTCGAGTTTATCCTACTGTCAGTTTGGCAAACATTTTTTTTTTTCAAATTTGGAATGCTTTTTTCTATTATTTCTCCAAATATTCTTTCTGCATCCTTCTCTCTCCTCTTGAAAGTCTTATACATAGGCTGCTATGTTTAACATTGTTTCACAAGTCTCTGAGGCTCTTTTTAGTTTTCTTTTTTCTTTCTGTTCCTCAGACTGTATAATATCAGTTGACCTATATTCAAATTTCCTCTTCTTTTCCTACCAGCTAAAATCTGCTGTTCAGAATCTTTTTGATTTTTAAAAAAGTTTCGTTCGTTGTACTTTTTCAACTCCAGAATTTTTATTTGATTATAGTTCTTTTTTGAAAAAAAAAATATTTTCTTTCTTTTTATTGATATTTTGTTTTTGGTGAAACATCTCTTTTATAATTTTGACATGATATCCTTTAGTTTTTGAACATATTTATAATAGCTTTTTTAAGTTGATATCTATTAAGTTCAATGTCTGGGCTTCCTTGGGGACTTTCTTTTTTTACATCTATTTTTTTTGTTTGTTTGTTTTGTATTGAAAGACAATAATATCCTGTTTCTTTGGTGTCATAATGCTTTCTTGAAGACTAGACATTTTAAATAATATAATGTGGCAAATCTTGTACTAAAATCAGTCCTCCTCTCCACCCCAAGCCAGTATTTTTTTCTACTGTTTTTTGTTTTTGTTGCTGCTGTTTTTGTATTTAGTGACTTCCCTGGAAAATTCTGTAAATTCTCTGTTCTTTGTCATGTGCAGCCATAGAAGCCTCTATTTTCTTAGCTTAGCCAAAAATTTCTTTAAAAGCTCTGAATCAATAAGTCTCTCACACTTTACTGAGGAGCTCTGTATTTAGTTGAGTCATTCTGGAAGTTCACAGCCCTGGCTTAGATTTACCTTTCTGCTTGTTTGGAGCTTTAATATTGGCCAGAGGCAATAAATTAGGGGTTTATTTGAAATTTTCTAGACATTCCCAAAGCATTGTATATGCATATGTCTTTCTAGATCACCAAGAATGTATCCTTATTTCTAAGACCTTCATTTTCATCTCATTACTCTGATATTCCTCTAAGTTTATTGTCCAGATTTTTGATAGCCCTGATTGGTATCACTGCCTCAGGCAGCTATGATGTTAAAACAATTGCCTCAAATATATACTTTTTTTTCATTTGACAAGTGCCCCAAGGAAAAGGCTGTTTATTCTGAGTAAACTTAAGTCAAATAAAGACAAGCCCTGAGAATGGAGCTTTTCGGGGAGCTGCCAGAGAGTTCAAATAGTGACAGTTCTCTGGGAACTGGACTTTTTGTTGAGCTCCATACTCATTCTCCTCCCTCCATTGGCTGATATATTGTGGGTTTTCATATATATGATAATATTGATATTGGATTTCATGGCTACAAAAGAGTTGAGGAGAATAAGATTTGAATAGAGTGATTTAAAATGCCACAAAAGTCACTGTTCTTACAGAGATTTAGAAATTTTTCTTGAATAAACACAAATGGTTTTGATTTATTTCAAGTGCTCTGAAAAGGACAAATTTTAAAAGTTTTACCATTGTTCTCATCGCTTCTGTGGAGGAGTGGATTTTTGGATGTTCTTTCTGGGCCATCCTGGAAGTTCTACAGTGCAATAAAATGTTAATAACTATTGTGAGAGATTTGTTCAGAGACTGTCTTATCTACCTGAGTCTGGTATTGAACATAAGATGTTTTTGAATCCTATAGAAACTAAACATTTTTTTTTCCCTTCTGAACTCTAAAATGGGTTTTCTAAAGAGTTATCTCTATGATCTCCTTTTTGGAACTCTATTAACTAAAGGCTAGTTATCTTTTGAAGTAAAATATCTAATTCTCTTCAGATGCTAATCTTTAAGTTGGTAGTGTGTCTTCTACTCTCCTTCACTTATATCAGTAAGAATTAACTATATTGAGCTGAAGCCAATGCCTTGAAAATAATTTTTCATATTGATATTATCTCATAAGTAAGTGGAAATTTAAAAATACCCAAGTCATGGTCAAATAAAAAATAACCATGCATTGAAGTTTGCGATCTTGACTTTTGAATTGTAAACACATTGGGAGGAGAGAGCTCGTCCCTCTCATTTAGCTCCTAGTGGTACTTTACAGGACCAACTTTCTAAACAATTCTCAGTCTCTGTTTAATCAATTATTCTTTTATTTACTTCATTTGCTGTTTAGAGAGATGAATAGCTTTTGTTCTCAAGGATAGAACTAGGTACTCACTGTTTTGCATTGCTAATATCTTTCCAAACTTGTTGATACAATATAATGCACAAGTATACATATTCACTGATGATTTAATTTCACAGAGTGAATAATCCACCTTTTTCCTTATTATACAATTACTCAGGGACAATATTTTCAACACTAAGAGAAAATTGAATGCAAAATTGCTCATAAATCTCAAGCTCTACTATAAAATGTCAAAATTTCAAAGGGTACTATTTGCTTCCAATTGTCTGATCACTGTAGTTAAGTAAAACATGTTCCTATGAAGAGGTGAGGGAACAATATCTGTTTGTTTGCAAAGCAGTTAGAATAAATAAATAGAAGGATGACAGCCTTAAACTAAACATAAATAATGTTCATCTATTTTTTTCTAAATCAAATCCTTGATCTTTCAAATAGACCAAAACTGAAACAAACTTAGAAATATAAGCACTCTTTGTACAATGTTGATATTATATACAACTTAAAATTACATAGACTAAAAGTCTGCTTAGTTTCCTAAGTCATTATAATCAAATCTTATATCAATAATCAAACACTTAATATATAAACTTTGCACCTTCATTATAATTTTTTTTTTTTTTTTTGCGGTACGCGGACCTCTCACTGTTGTGGCCTCTCCCGTTGTGGAGCACAGGCTCCGAACACACAGGCTCAGCAGCCATGGCTCATGGACCCAGCCGCTCCATGGCACGTGGGATCCTCCCGGACTGGGGCACGAACCCGTGTCCCTTACATTGGCAGGCGGACTCTCAACCACAGCGCCACCAGGGAAGCCCCA